>NW_025999842.1:24930576-25076802 GCF_001458135.2 Marmota marmota marmota | reverse complement strand
GGGGGGTTGGAGAGGTGGGTACTGAGATTGAACTCAGGGGCACTCAACCACTGAGCCACATCCCCATTCCTACTTTGTATTTTATTTAGAGACAGGGTCTCACTGAGTTACTTAGTGCCCATTGCCGAGGCTGGCTTTGAACTCACGTTCCTCCTGCCTCAGCCTCCCAAGCTGCTGGGATTACAGACATGTGACACCTCGCCCAGCCTGGTCCCTTTTGAGTGATAGAATTATCAAAGTGCCATTGCGATTCAAAACAAAATATCACTCTCTGGTTTGCATGCTGCTTCCCTTTCCCAAGCCCAAGTATCCTATTTTAGTTTCTCCAGAAGGCACATAGGGGAGGAAATAGAGAAAGGGATGGGATCTTTGCTCATCTGCAATAGTTTGTGGGTCTATCTTGGCTGCTTACTGTCTGGCGTGTGCCCACATGCCAGCTACCCCAGTGGTACTCTTTTAGTGAGATGCCCTCAGTTCTGGGAGTCTCTCTGCTGTTGTTCCCCTGTCTGGGTCATGCACTCTCTGGCTGACCGTTTGCACCACCCCATCCTCCCCAAGGCTTCTGCTCCTGGCAGTATTCCCTTGAGATTCACACCTCCCTGCTGCTCCCCCTCTATTCTTTTTCAGCAGGGATCTTTTAAGATAACTTAAGGCCAGCTCTTTCCTGGTGCCTCTTGTCACAAGGGAAGCCCCATCTGTGGGTCACTTCATCCTGCAAGGAGAGGCTGCGTTTACCACTGCCTGCCTCACCTGCTTGTGAGGACCTTGGGCCACCTCCTGCCCTCAGTCTTTCCTGAACATGCTGGACTACTGTGCTCAGGAACTAAAGCTCCCTTGTGCCCCCAGGGTGTAGCACAAAACAGATAGCAGGCATTGGCTCTGATGGACAGAAATGTCAGTTATTTGATATAGACCATGAGGCTTTAGTTGAAGTGCAGGATTGTGGAGGGATAGATGTGGTCATGTTTTAGAAGATTCTATTGGATAAAATTTAAAAATCTCTATTTTGGTCCATTGTGAGCATTTGGTGTTTGATGGTGAGGCGTTATAAAGATATCAAACATATTGAGCCGCTGTTCCCAGCAGAGGGTGCTCTAGAATGAAGATTGTGGAAGTGCATGAAGTCGCTTTAGAAAGGAGGAAGGAGAAAACGCCAAGCCTCTGTGTGATGATCCAGCCTACATGGAGAACCTGCTTCTACTGTACCTAATTTGTGAAAAAGTATTTTTTTTGTTGTTGTTTTTTGTTTTAACAAATGTAATCCTAAATCTTAATACTTGTCATATATCACCATGAACCAATTTAATATGTTCACTTGTCATCTTTAGTAATTAAAAAAAAACCATGTGCATAATTATATGTATATAATACACATATTACACACACACATTAATATGGAAAGTGCATCGCCTGATGCTTGACTCACAGCTGGCCCTTGGTAATGTTCACCGCCTTTCTCTCCCTGTTCAAGTTCATGCTCATGAGTACCATCAAGATCTCACCTTACAGGACATCCACAGGAAAGGCCAGGGATGTTCCTAAGGACATCCTTCTCTGCCCCTCACTTCTTGAGTATTTTTGACTTGGAGCTGAAATGGTTCAGCAGTCTTCTTCCTAGTTGGCACAGTTCATGCATTTATTTCCCCCAGTACCTAGTAATCCCTTGTCTAGTGTCCACCACTGTCTTCCTGTCCTTAGCACTGCCTTCTGTGGTAACATCCACCATGCTGATTAGAACATGGGATAATCTCTACAGCCTGGTCGGGAGGCAGAAAAGCCGGATGCCAAACTGCAGACCTACATGGGGCTAAAGCAGGAAGGATAATGCTGCTCTCTAGGCATAAAACAGCTCTTGACAGGAGAGATGTTTTTATAGTATAGGTTGATTAAGTTTCAAATATTAGAACATTTTGGATTTCAGATTTTTGGAGATGCTCAACATGTAGTAATGTTGGATTTAGTGATTAATCACTTTTCTCACCTGACCTATGTTATTGCTCAGTAAGAGAAAAAAGAAAACAGACAGAAGATTATTAAATAACTATGCTTCTCTGCCAGAGAAACCACCAGAGAGAGTAGAAAGTGGCTAGATGGTGTCAAGATTTACATTATTTATTTTAATTTGAATGGGTTTTCTTTTCATAGAATTTCCTCCTCTCTTTGTTGCGTGTAAAGCAGCACCTCATGTGTTGCTTGGATTGATTTATTTTTTCCCCATTGCTGCAGTGCCATACTGTACTGGGAAAGCTGGCTAATGCGATCTAATGACTGCCTTCCTGTTAGAAATGTTAGTTTAACGCATACTCGCATGTGCCTGTGGATTCTGCTGTGCTTCTCTTACTGACACTCTTTTTTATTATAAATCCATAAATGAATCCTGTTTATGAAAAGCCATCATTGTAGGTGGTTAGTTTGACATTTAAAAGTTTTCCCAAAAATTAAGTGTTGGAAACATAATTAATATTAAAGGAATGTTGTTATGATTCACAACTATTGTGAAAGGAATCCAAAGGAGTCAGTAAAACAAATTTGATGAAGTTTTCTGCTCTGAGAGGAACATGATGAACTCTCAAAGCTATTAAAATTCACTTTCACTTCTTTTGTTAGTATCCGGGACAATTTCAAGTGTCACCACTTTTTAGTATACCTTATGAATACTCAATTTATTCTTTTATTGTAACATAGAAGACACTTT
The DNA here is from genome assembly GCF_001458135.2 of Marmota marmota marmota. NCBI lineage: Eukaryota > Metazoa > Chordata > Mammalia > Rodentia > Sciuridae > Marmota > Marmota marmota. The sequence goes on along the minus strand of NW_025999842.1, from coordinate 25,074,107 downwards.
CCTCAGCCTGAAGAAGTGCATGTAGATTCAAATCATAGAAAAACTTTCTTCATCTTCTAAGTGGAAAAATTATACATATCAAAGAAATTTCATGTCCATGAAGATTTAGTTATTAACCCAAGACCACATGACTTGAATTGAGCAGCTCCAGCATAAAATAGTTTTTTTGAGTTTTTCTTTGAAAATAATATGTTTGATAAAAGGCTACATTTCTTTGTATACATAAATATTAGTTTGTTTCCTGTCGTCTTGAAGGGCATCTAATTTTATAGATAGTTAAGCGATTAGAGAGGAAAATGTTAAACACTTTTCTCTGGATCTCCCTTAGCAGGAAGGAAGCCTCGCTCACTTGGATCATTGGAAAAACCCAGCTATTGTATCATGAAATAGTACTGACTGAGCGTTCATCAGCTTTTAAAGTTTTATTTTGCTGGTAATCAAAATAATAACATAGGTTTATTTTTAAAAAATAAAGATCCCATTTTTTCAGGGAAATTTCTATTATTGATATAGTAATATCTGTTCCATACTTTTTTTTTCTGTAGATTCACACATGTCAATCAAATGACCTGAGGTAGATCTGACGAACTCCTGTAAAAATGGAGTAGTTTGACCAGGGCTGATCCAAATAAATCACACTTACATGAGCCATTAACTGAAGACATTAACTGTAAGACCATTTATTTGGAACTAGATTCTCCTGGCTGCTGTTTATTTTCTCTAAATTCTGTGGGTTTTCACTTTATGGGTTTTGGAGGAGTTATATTTATGGTTATGCTAAGTTGCCTGAATAGTGTGTGTGTTAGACCAGCGTGTGTGAACCTAACAGAATAAAATAGAAAATGCATACTCTAATGTTTGTTATTTATCAAAGATTTTCTTGGTAAATATCACTGTCTCAGTGTAGCCTAATACTACAGTATGCACAATTAAAAGTTAATGAATTAATGTGGCTTCTTTTATAAAAGTGTAAAATGCAGTGCCCTGTTTTTTGGTAAATGTACGTAAGTCTGCCAGTAACCATTGGGTGGCCTCTTCAAAAACAGAAGCCAACACTTCTGAAGGTTTCTCAGGTTAGTATGAAATATGCCAAGGGGAGAAGCCACAGAGGGTGGAGGGAATGCTTCTTTCCCATTCCTCTGACCTCCCTGCAGAGCAGTATTTTTTGATGAGTTTTTCCACAGCTAGACATGAGGGATTGGAGTTCACAGCTCAGCTGATTCATAGCCCTAAGCCACATTCTTTTATGTCTACCTTATTAGCAGTAAAAATCAGTATCTTGGTTCTCCATCAGTGGAATCCTGATTCAGCACTCAGGCAGGGAGACGTGTTCTGCTTGGGCCTGCCCAGAGGACTGAGTGGAACTACAGTGGCCATGGCTTTGCTGTTCCACACACTGAGTATTTACCGGATGTCGTTGATATCTGGCATACTGTTACAGGTCAGGTTTCCTGGGAAGCAGATGCAGAGGTCAAAGGTTGTGCACTGTAAGTTTAGTGTGAGTACTTTCAAAGTCTCTGCCTTGGTAGGGAGTGAAGGCCCAGAGGGAGAAGGTGAGCTGCAACACACTCATTACTGAGGCCTTGCCAGTTTTTCAGGGAGCTAATCTAGGTTAACCCTTCAGCCTTCTGCTGACCCCAGGGAGGACAGTCATCTGGGTCTCCTGAATTAACCATTCCTTGTATGTTTGATGGACCCCAAAGAATGTAATGTTCTAGGGGGAGGTCATGCGCTTCAACGTGAGGAGGAATCCTCTACAGATTCTCAGCTGAGAGCTGTCTGCTCTAGCACCCAGCAAGGGATGAACGTGTCAGTCCGAGAGGGTGGCTTACCCTGCATCTAGTATGTATGCTGATGACTGTCACAGAGATATACACCTGAGAATGAGTGTGTATAGCTCAAATGTATATTAGACAGCTCTCTGTACTGGATTCCTATACTAGCATAGCAGTGGTAAGAATGGAAAATCTCAAGCAACTTCTTTTAGGAGAATTCTCTCTCTCCTTCAGGAGGCAGTAAAGGACCATCCTTACCAGTAGCCTTCCCAGATCTCACTCTTCTTCCCAAACCCCTCCCTGTTATATGCTCTTTTCCAACACTCCGTCATACTTTATGCTTCTTGCTATTAACGTCCAACAATATGGATCATTCTTTGTCTGTCTTCTACCTTATCCTGAGCTCGTGAAATCCCTGTCCTATTGATCTGTGTATTCCAGCCTAGGTCAGCAGAAGACACCAGGTGGACCTCAGTAAATGCTGATTGAATAAACAGTCTCGGCCCTGACTCCCCTGAATAGTGGCTGGTTGTGTTTGGTGTCACAGAAGAGATGGAAAGTTGGCTGGGACCTAGATTTTCCTATTTAAACCAGCTGCCTTTGGTGACAGTGGCCATGTCCCTTCACTCTGCACAAAGGAATATACTTTGTTATCAGGAGGTTTTTGTCCTTGAACCTCTGTCTGGTAGTTACCTTTGATGAACTGGGCTGGACCACCCAGAGGATCCATTTTACAATTACTAGTGATATATCCAAGTAGCCTTAGCCAAAGTGAGCTGATAAGGGGCTTTCCCCTTTCACTCAGACCCAAATGCTGCACCGATCAGAAGTTAAGTTTCAGGGAAATCTGCCAGGGAAGAGGAGCCAAGGAAAGAGGGAAGAATGAGGTATTTCCTAAGCCCAGGGAGAGGGCTCTCCCTAAACTGGGGAAAATAGGCCTTCAGACAGTCACTACGGCAGGAGTAAAGAGGGTGGCCTTTGTCCTTGTTCTTTTCCTCTCTCCTTCAGATGTTTGTCTGGTTATGGAGAATGAAAAAACTAAGTACCAGTGAATTACCAATGGTATTTACCTATCTGTAGAATACCACACTCTTTGTAGAACTAGATTTTTTTTCCTTTGTACAAATACTTTTATCAATATAGATAGTAGTACTTTCTTCCTTCATTAACATTTTCTAAATATTGGTCAATACTCAAAATATAATCCAAATGACTTCATAGAATTAAACTGTCAAACTAATGTGTATATTAAAAATTGACAATAATAAGAATGGTAAAGAGTTTTAGCTTTCCTCCCTGTTGGTAATATTAGAAATGCAAGTTATCAATTTAATAACAGCAAATGTCAATTTTTCATTTTTGTTAGTTCCTAGGATTTTGTTTTTGTTAATGTTTTATTTACATAAATGGTAGATTTTTATGAAATGAAGTGATTTTAAAAATTGGCTTAAAATGATACAAACATAAAGCAGAAGAAAAGTGTGAAAAGCATTAATATTATATATTTTGTAATTGGTCAAGCTAATGTTAATTGCAAAACATCAGTGTTCGTAAATCAGATTAATAGCTTCCAGAGAACAGTTATTCTAGTTGCTGTCATATTGCTTTCAAAAATAACATTTTGCAAAGTGGAATTTGTGTTATTTTTGAAGGCCCAATGGGCCCTTGATTTTCCTGCTGTTTTGTTTTTCCTTTATGATTCAGGAAAATCACTTTATTCTGTTCATATTCAAAAGTCTTCCTCAACGAGATTTTTACCTTCTCCCAAATATTCCCCAAAATCATCTTTTAAATGACCTTGAAATAGTCTTGTGAGGCTGTCATTAGGAAAGTGTTACAATTGATTAAATTTTAGTGGGAAAAAGTGTATTTCTAATCTGTATATTTTGGAGCAAATGACTTGGAAATGATTTTGTGATATGAGACCTTGAGCACTGTAAGGTGTTTCCAGTTTAGCAAATTTTAGTGCCTATAGAATATCTCTGAATTGTAATGAAGAGAATTATAGGGAAGAAGACTGAGTTAGTTAGCATTCTAACAGCAGTGTGCTTTGGAACTTCCTGCCTTAGATTAAATATAAACTGCTACAACTATTGAGTCCAGCCAGAAATGCTGAGAAGAGCTCATTAGATGTGCTGGAGACAGCTGCCATGGAAGATTTGGTGTGGTACTTGCAGTGATTTTTACTGTTCTGTCTTTTTCTTGACTGAATCGATGCAGCTGAATTAGCCATCATTTACAATTGATGTAGCATGACTTTAAGCACTAAGCTCTACAGATTCTGTCTTTATTTAAAGGACAAGAGAACAAAAGCTTGAAGTATTGTTAATGAGGCTGCTTTCGATTTTGTTTAATAAAATTATAATTGAGAGATTGCTGATGATATTCTTAATACTGGATGGCCTAAAAAGGTAGGATTAAAATTCTGAACATAGTTTATTAGCTATTTATAAAGCTAACGCTTTTACATTCTATTTTTCTTTAAGCTAAAGTTAAAGCATATAAAATTAAAGCTTAAGGAAATACAGAATGTATAACTTATAAACCAATCAAAGAAGGAAAAACATTCATAAAGAAATTTATACTGATACAGGGAAAGGGGTAGCTCAGTGGTTGAGTGTGTGCTTAGAAATACAACTGAGTTCAACCCCCAGCACCAAAAATAAAATGAGAGAAAGTCACACTGATAAAATAAAGAAAAAAGGAGAAAAGCATGTTGAATGGGATACTCAAAATTGAGTATGGAAGTCATTATATCAGCAAAATAGTTAATGAATTAAAAATACAGATTCTTAGATTGTATTTTAAAAATTAAATTGCAAGAGACAGTCTGGTTAGTTCCTAGGATTTAGTTTTTGTTAATATTTTATTGACATAAATGGTAGATTTTTATGAAATGAATTATTCAGACAACACTCAAAATGTCCACAATGACAACCACCATGGGGTAACTGGTACTGACTAGCCCTCCTGCCATTTATAGCTGGAAAACTGTATGAAGTAAACAAGCAACTGTTTTCAGATATTGGTCATTTGTCACCCAGACCTGACCCATGAGAGGAGAGTCCTGTAATTGCCCCAGCTTTCTGCCTGAGAGTATTTTTTTGGACCCTAGCACAAGGATGAGGAACTCTGAGATTACAGTCTCACTGAATTAGGATCCAAATAGACTGAAGCCACTGGAATTTTTAGGGCAGAGTGCCAAAGGCCGGAACTATCCATTAAGAGTCTCAAAATTGGCCTTTAAATCCCTTTGTGTGTTTGGCTATGAAGTGATACATGCGTTCAATGAGATTCCATAACTCAAGCTAAGAACACAACTTGAGAGCTATAAACTGACAACTACCAAAGGTTTGACAAGGCTGGGAGATGTTCACATTCTGATCAGAGTGGAAAGATCTGTGAACACACAGCATTTTCAACAGAGACCCTAGGGAGGCCATATCTTAGCAGTAGGTTTATACACCTTACTCGGCAAAGCTTGAAAGCAAACCTTGAATGGATCCAGCTGATGTATTAAGGAACTAATTGTCTCAAATGTTTTAAATCATATTAGAAAGAAAAATATTCAGACAACATTCAAAATGTCCAGAATCCAATTTTAAGTTACTCTATGTATAAGGAAGTAGAAAAATATGACTAATAACCATGAGAAAAATTAGTAGAAATAGATCCAAAAATGACAGAATTAACATACAGGGACTTTAAAAAAGTTATTATAAAAATAATCTTAATTGAATGATATTTTATAACTCAAGCTAAGAACACAACCTGAGAGCTATAAATTTTTAGAAAATTTTGATATAAAGCAAAGAAATAGAAAAAACAAATATGAGTCGCATTTGTCTAGAGATAATAAATTCTGAAATGAAAGAATTTCGGCATAAGTTCAATAGTAGTTAGATACTATAAAAGAAAACATCAGTAAATTTGAAAACAGGACACTTGAAACTAAAATCACAAAGAGAAAAACTAAAACAAATAAGATACCAGCTCATTGACCTGTAGGACAATACCAGGTAGGGATGAGGGGACAAAAGAATGTACATCAGAAATACATGGCCAAAACTGTTACAAATTTGATGAACTGTTCAAACCCACAGATCTAAGGAGCCCAACAAATCACAAACAGGCTGTTAAGCAAAGTTCATTATAATCAATTTGCAGAAAACCAAATATAACGAGAAAATGTTAAAAGCAGTGAGAATAGGAAACACACATTACATACGGGAAACAAAAATAAGAAATGACATGATTTCTCATCTGAAACAGTACATGTCAGAAAACAGTGGAAAGATACCTTCTTAATGGGCGTGCCTTGACTGCTGTATTTAACACTGCAGTCCTTCCCCACACATCTTATCCTCCTTACTAAAACCTGTTAGTGTTCTCCATGGCATTTATCACTGCATAGTATGGGTTGGATCTGGAGGAATGTCACCCAAAAGCTCATTTGTTAATGGCCTGGTCTCCAAAGTAGCAATGTCCAGAGGTGTAGCTTTTAGGAAATGGTTGGAACATGAGAGGTCTAAATTCATCAATACATTAATCCATTTGCTGGATTAGCAATTGGAATGGATGTTGGGGTTGGGGGTAGGGGAAGCTGTAAGTAGGTGGGACATGGCTAAAGGAAGTAGGTCACTATCGGGTATGTCATAGGGACTATACCTTGTCCCTGACGCTTTCCCACACCCTCTTTTAGCTTCCTTGTGCTGTGAGCTTAGTGACTTTCCTCTACCATACCCTTCTGCCATGTTTCTGCTTTGAAGCCAGCTAACTGTAGACAGAAACCTCTGAAGCCAAGAGCTGACATAAACCTTTCCTTCTAGTTACTTGTTACAGCAACAAAAAGCTGAGTAACACATTGCTATTTCCATATTTATATGTTTTTCTCCTTTATTAGATGTAGCATTTTTTTCAAAGTTGTTCCCTGTTGTATCTTTAATATCTAGAAGCATGTCTTGCACATAATAGATGCCTAATAAATAGCTATTGAATGAAAGAAATGAAAGATGAATAACACTTGGTATTGTATTAAGGTTCTCCAGAGAAGAAGAACCAACAGGGTATGTGTGCGAGTGTGTTTGTAGACAAGATTTTAAGGAATCCATTTCTGTGATTGGAAGTATGACAAGTCCTAAATCTACAGGATGGAGACTTAGGGAAGGGTTTCAATTGAGTCTAAAAGCAGTCTGCTGGCTGATTTTCCTCCCCTCTTTCTCAGGGAAGGATTAGTTCTTGTAAATCCTTCACTTGATTGAATGAGGCCCACCCACACTTTGGAGTAAAAGGTGCTTTACTCCAAGTTCACTCATTTAAATATAATCTCATCTTAAAAACATCATCACAGAAACATCTTGAATAATGTCTAACAAAATAACATCATAATAAGGGTGTGGAATAGTCTTATACATAGTAGTATAAAGTCTGTATAGTACAGTATATAGTAGTGTATAGTCTTAAACTACTGCCATGTAACACCATAAATTGGTACAACCACTTTGGAGAATAATTTGGCAACATCTAATAATATTTGAATATGTGTGTATCCTACTCTGAGCAATGTTACTTCTGTTTCTATGTCCTGGGATGCACTTTAGATCACAGATAAAGCTTAAAATTTTTTCTGAAGAATTGTTTGTAATAGTACAAAAATGGAAACAATCTAAATATATTATGGCTGGAAGAGGAATCAGGGTTTAATAGTGTGCAGGAGTTAGAAAGAATGAATTAGAATTACGTATACCAACATGGACTAATTGTAAAAGTTTAATGAAAAAAAATTAGTTGCAAAAGGATTTTTTTTATAGTTTGATACCACTTTTGTACACTTTGACAACTCAATAATATATTGTTTGTTGCAATGGATTTTTAATCAAGATTTTTTCACTACCCAAGATTCTGCTGATTTCATACTCAAAAGGGAAATCCTCAGAAGCACAGACCTTTCATCTCAGATCTTGTGGTAGAGGTGACTAAAGATGTGCATAACAAGTTATTCAGTGGAAACTTGCTCATGTGACCAGTGGACTTCTTGTATCTACACCCACTTCTCTCATTCTTATTCATTTAGGACAATGACTTTTAAAATATGTAACCTATAAACAAACTTAAAAGTCAAGAATGCCAGTGTTCCAAAGACAGATTGCACATATTTTCAGTTAAAGAATAGATGGAAGAATTGAAATTAAAAAAAAAATCACATGGGAGTCATAACATTCAGTTGCACCTATTGATATTTTTTACTTAAGTAACTCAGTATGTTTTCTTTAAGAGTGAAATAAATTGAAATTGATGTACTGTTTTTTTCTTATTAAGATTTTTTTTTTAATTAGATCTTAAGTTTGGGGTAAAGACATTGCATTTGAAGTTAACCTTATTTTTTTATTTAACACTTAACAATCTTCTCAAAAAAAGTCTGTTCTGATCAGGCCTCTGCACTGTTTTTGTCTCCTTTGTAGTTATCTGATGACGGGCGCTATGTCTTGTTATCAATAAGGGAGGGATGTGATCCAGTGAACCGACTCTGGTACTGTGACCTGCAGCAGGAATCCAATGGCATCACTGGTATGTTATTTTTCAGACACAGATAATTATTCCAGGAAGCTCCATGAAAAAGCAATTATTTTGATTTTCTAATTGATTTTCTAAGAAATCTTCTTCCATTCTACCATATCATCTCAGTTCATATGATTTTATTCTTATAAAATGAAGAAAAATGGGACGAAGCATTTTCTTTGTAGAGTAAGGTTAACCATGTTTTGTGCACTTGAGTGTGAAAATATCCAGATGGAAAGTGTTAGGGAGAAGCTGCCCATTGGTTTGTAAAGTCTTATAACTATCTAGATGTAATGGTGCAAACCGTCACAGGTGAGGGGTTATTAGAAAAGAAAGATTTGCCAGATTAACAGACAGCTCCTCAGTATGGAGCTACATGCACAGTAACAGCCTGATTTTGCTTCCTGAAGACTTATATGTTGGAATGGGAAGCATAGAACCAGCCATTCTGAAGATGGTTCATTTTTAATGTTATCTTCCAACATCTGTCATACCAACACTGTCATCAAGTGTGAAAGCTTTGCAATAGCATAATTTACTATGCCTCAGATAGACCGTGAATCTCTGTCAGACAGGCTGACATCTGGATAAGGGCACTGAACTAATTATACCATGTTCTGGTTAATGAAAAATAAATATATTGTAGAGATGCTTGAATTAGATTTTCAAAATGACAATATTGAGTGCATTTCTGTAATAATTTATTTAACCTCTTTAATATCTAAACCTGCATTACATGATTATATGAAAATATTTACTTCTGATTGGGTATCCTGTCATTTTTAAACTTCTGAGCCGATCCACATGCTGGCATTCTTAGATACTACAGAGCACCATTCACACAAAAACCTGGATGAAGTTAGCAACCTTTTTTTTCTGGTGTTAAATATATATCTCCATTTGATAAAGCTGTGTTATTGTCTTCAGTTAAAAATAAAAATAGGTACACCCATTTTGGTCTCAAGAAAACTATAACAACCATGCCAGTGTTCACATTCTCTGACATTCCTCACCACTATGTCTACATAGAACTGAGCAAACCTCTTAGGGTTGAATGTGAATGAAGTAGTGTTGCTGTTCTGCACACAGTTCCTATGTGATTCTGAGATGGTAGAAAGGACCTAACCTTTCTCCAGTTTATTAAAAATTCCAATTATAGTGTTCTTCCTCAAGAGAGCACTGTTTTCATTTTCTATTTATAACTGCATTATGTCTTTAAATTATTAAGTAGGCTTATGTTATTAAAAGATGCAAGGTAACAAATTAAAAAATACAAATTGCTTAACTTGCTTCAAATAGGGACAAAATTCCATGCATGTACTTGTATATTAAACTATTATTGCTTAATGCACTTTAAAAAGAGCTAGCAGTATACTTTGAATGAAACAGGTAAATACTGCCTAAACTCAAAGAAACTTTTTTTGTTTCCTTCCCAATGTCCGTATCTTTCCCTTTTTTTACCCCTCTCTCATTTTATCAGAAAATGCTAGGAATTAGAGAAGAGAATACAATAGACAAGAGATTGGGATTCCAAAAGGAACATGGTGTGGAGGTGCACTAGGCCCTCAAAAACAAGATTCTAAACAGTGTAGCGATGAAGGAATGTGAGAACACAAAGGAGAAGCATCTGAGAAACCCTAAGTGGCTATGTGAAGACACAAAAAGAAAGAACAAATTATGTCTCTTACTGTGTGCTCACAACAAAGATCACTTCTGTGACCTCAAAATGTAGGGGGTGGATTTCTCCCCGCCAACAAGCAAGCATTCCATCTGCAGTGGTTACCTACTGGGTGTCCTTCAATTCAATTCAGTTGTGACCCCATCTTCCCAGAGATAGCATCAGATCCTGCAGGTTGAACAATCAGTCCCATGAGTTTACCCCCACTTAGGACCCAGTCACAAGTCCAGACTCTGGATTTCTGACTTAGTGGCTACCAGTTGGGGTTCCTACTTATTGTGTTCAGTTAATTTGCAAGAGTAGCTCACAGAATGGAGAAAAACACTATACTTAAATTTGCTAGTTTATTTTAAAGGAGACAAACAGCCAGGTGAAGAAATATAGAGAGTGAGATCTGAAAGGGTCCCAGTGTGGGAACTTCTGGGACATGGAGTTGGACTGTGTTAACCTCCTGGCCCGTTTTTGTTCACCTTTCTGCAAGCCTCCACCTGTTCAGCTGTCTCGAAGCCCTTTGGGGGCTTGCATAAGCATGGTTGACGCATGGACAACCATGCACAAATGTGATTGGGTAAAAGGGGTGTGATGTAATGATACCAGTGGGGAAACACAGCGAGGCCTGTCTGTTCAGATTCTTCTTGGCCTCTTTGTGCAACATTCCTTCCTTGAGGGTTTGAGCAGGACTGAAACAGGGCGCATGTGGTTAACTGTCAGAGAATTTCTTTGTGGCTAGCACAAAGGCAGGAAAGTAGGGGAAGATAAGAATGTATTTTTAGTTTTTATTATGGTCCACCTTGGTGAAAAGAAAATCTCATCCCTGTGACCTGCCTTGGAGAGAAAAGGGAACAGGGGAAAGGAGGGTAGGAGAAGGTGAGAGAGAGAGAGAAAGAAAGAGACAGACAGAGACATACACAGACTGGTTTCTGAGACCTAAATGCCCCAACATTATAACAAAAGATTTTGACCTTTATCACTCTGATGCTGCTTCAGAAACCAGGGACAAAAGGCCCAATAATTTAACCTTACTGTTCTAGTCATTTAGATATTACAAGGGCTATGGGAGTTACGAGCCAAAAACCATGGACAAAATAAATCTTTTTCTCTCTCTCATACACATGCACACACATACATGCACATATTCATATATACATATTTTACATATAATATATCTATATATAGATTTTAGATATATGATGTATATCATAATATCACAGCTTAGATGCATTCAGATTGTCAGAGCCTATTTACAGAGTAAGCCAGATCCTAGCCTGTCTTCCGGCATGGTCTTTCTTGAATTACTGACAGTTGACTTCTTTGCTTCCTAGGGAGGCTTTTGTGCAGCTTAAATGAAGAGACTGACACAGGGCTACCACTGATAAATGTTAGTATAATTGTTTTCCAAATTGTTCTCTTTTTGTCTTAAGTCTTCCAGAGAAACTTTAAGATTATTATGTCATGATATGAAATAAATCTATCTGCTATAACTGTGTGTAAACACAAATTTTCTTGGGACTCTATCTCTTGGAGTCACATAGGACCGACACATTTTTTACTAAAGTTATTCTGAGGTGCTTTATGAGTGAATGTATCAGAGAAGCAGAACCAGTAGTTGGTGTATATTAAGAGATTTATTATGAGGAATTGGCTTATGTGATTGTGGAGAACAGTTAGGCAATTCTGAGATCTGTAGGGCCAGCCTTCAGAAGGATGGACAGTCTGGTACTATTGTCCAGAGGTGGAATTTCCTCTTCTCTAGGGAAGCCTCAGATCTGTCTTGAGGCTTTTTCACTGATTGGCAGGTCCAGAGGGATAATTTCCCTTGCTTAAAATCAACTGATTGTGGATTTTAATAACATCTACAGAATGCCTTCACAGCAACACTTAGGTTACTGTTTGATTAACTGGAGACATCAGCCTGGCCAGGTTGATAGCAAAAAGACCATCCCAGTGAGCTCATGGAAAACCACCTGGAAAGTAAGAGTCAACACATTTTATGATACTATCCTGGTTTCACTTTTTCCCAAGGTCACTAAACTGACAGTGTTATAAGTTCACTGAGGCATTTGGGAAAGTAGGTCATGTCTTGAGGATAAGAAAGCAAAATTGGGAGTGGATAATGGGAGAGGTGGATTTGAAGCTGTTCTGCTGGACACTAATGGGTTAATCAAGAGCCTTCTCCAGTAATAGCTGCCAGGTTCCAGGTACAGTGTGGGGCTTGTCATCTCTTTTAAATTATTGCTTTACTAGCATTGAATGTGTGGATAACAAACCTCAGAAGAGTTATTCTTTTGAATGGCAGTCCTGGGATTCTGGAAACTCTGGACAGTTGTAAGGATTGACCCAGTGGGGGTCAGTTTTGCCCTTGGGTTCAGAAATTAATTGCACAGGACAAGATTAAGAGAGTTCTTGTTTGTTAATTGATCACTGGTTCATTGTGGGTTGGTAATGTGATTATTATGACTGTTTAAAGAAACAAGTACTGTTGTCCCTTGGCATCCATGGGGGTTGGTTCCAGGACCCTTGGCAGATGCTCAAGTCCCTTATATTAAATGGTATAGTGTTTGCATAAGCCCTACACATATTCTTCTGTATTTTTCACATCATCTCCAGATTACTCATAATAGCTAATACAGTGCTGTTACATTAGTTGCTATGCTATACTGTTTAGGAAATAACGACAAGAAAAATGTCTGTACATGTTCGATACAGTTGCAATTTTTTTTTCCAAATATTTTCAATCTGGCTGGTTGAGCCAGAGGATGCAGAACCTGCAGATATAGAGTACTAACTGTACTGTATGTTTTTAATTATTGAAGAGATTAACTAAATTTAATCTCTAAAAGGGGGTCTAAAAGAAGACATTGCAGATATACAGTGATAATTAAAATTATTCAAATAGTTCCTGTCAATTATAGTTGGGTATCTTGGGACAATAATTACTACTAAGCTTTAGGTTATATTTGAATTTAAATCTGTTCCACCACTCAATAACTGGTGACCCTGGAAGGTTGTTTTCCCCTCTCTTAAGATGCCCATGTATGCAAATAGGAGAAGAGTGTCTGCCTCACAGAGAATTGTGAAAAATGCTGGAAATGCATAGAGAAGGGCTCAGCAGACATCCTGGCCCACAGCAGGTTCTCAAGTATTTCTTCTTTATTCCTTTTTCTTTTTTTTCCCTTATCTGAAAGGGGAATATTTGGAAGCATCACACTTTTGTTTTAGATTACAAAGAAAAGGAAATTGAGGACATCCTTTAATTTTTTTTTTTTTAATTTCAGTTATCAAAACTGCTCTTTAAAAAAAAAGACAAAACTACTCTAAATACAGGCTTTGGTATTAACTTGCAAAACCAGATTCATAATTAGAAGAGTCCTTTAATCAGAGAGAAACAAATACGTGCTCCTCCAGTGGAGACCATGTGGGAGGGTGTCTCACTATACAGGTTGAAAATTGACAGCTCAGGGGTTCGTGCCCTGCTGTGAGAGTGTCCACCTCCCTCTTGCTATTTCCTTACTTGCTCCCCATTTTTATTATCCTTTTTAAATGAAGGCAAAGGGTAATTAGCCTTGAACTTAAATTCATGAACCCAAATGTCGGATGAGTTAGTTAAGAGCAGCTGATGAATGAAAATTAAACCCCATGTCATGAAACCTCTGCTTTTTATTACTGAATCTGCACCATTTTTGATAATCCTAGAGTCTTTCTGCTCTGACTTTAATCTTTTTTCCCTTAAAGGCAGGGAAAATTATCAGCATTTTTCATCTAGATTAATTCTTTATTAATACGCCACAAAACTGCATAGGTGGCTCTTTCCTAATATGTTTGTACCTTTGTGTCTCAAGAAAACCTTCTACCCAGATGCCTTTTGAAATGAGAAGCACAAAATAAGTGTCCAGGAGCAATTTAATGTCATAGAAAAGGCACAGAGAGAGCAAAGCCCCATTATTATAGGGATCCATCAAATCTTGGGATCTCATAAAACTAGAATCATTTTGTCATATAAGTTTGAATTGCTGTTCTCTCCCATGCTGTCCATCCTACTAGCTGCCTTATGAAGAGGGCAGGTTTCCTGTTGTCCTGTGCCTCTTTTGGGAGAACTTTACTTCTGCCGTTCACATTTGCAGTGCTTTACTTCAGGATAATCTGAAGACATTGGTTGCATAGTTAGTAGCTGCAGTTGCTCCTTTTCCTTGCCTGGTCTGAAGAGGTGCTTCCCATGGTCCACCTCATGTGCACCGCTCCGGAGAAGTGATATTAAGCTTATTATCTGGGGCTTAGAGGTTTATGTATGTTTTTAACTCTTCGAAACAGTTGACAGCAGGCGCTCTACAAAGAACATTCCCTTCTTCTCCACTGGCTAACATAGAAGCTTGTTTGCAGTGGCCTCATTCTGCTTTGGGATGCAAGGTGTCTGCCTCTGAGGTTCCCAGGTGCCCTTGTGCTTTTGGTAGACACTTTTCTCTATGTGTTGCCCTTTCCTCTCCCCCACTGTGCACAAAATCATTTGGTGTGCAGATCTGTGCACCTCATGGGCCCAGGGACCAAATCTGTCTTGTTCTCTGTGGAGACCCCAGTGCCTAGTGGTAGGTGTACACCAGCTTGTCCCTTAGTGATCCTTGTATCCAGATGGCTGCTTTATGAGCTATCCTCCTTTATACCTGTTAATTAATTTACTTGTGAGCATTTTTTTTTTTTTTTTGGTCCTTTCTAAACCCTGAGAGAATGGTGTGTTGCAGACTGTGTTTCGGTCCTATGTTTTGTATGAGCAGATTTTCTGCTTTTTATTTTTCTGTTGTTTGTTTAAAATCAAAAGTGAAGAAGTATCAAGGTATAACTAAGGATACCAGGCTATTATTATTATTATTCAGAAAAAAAAAAAGTCAGCTGAATCTTGACTCTTCTGATTCTTAATATGATTGATGCCTGCAGATGAGTGGAAAGTAATCATCCCCAACCTTGCAAGAAAATTATATCTGTCTTGATTTTTTTTAGTTATATTTTTCTCTACTTTTCTAAATTAAATCATTTATTTTGGAAAAAAAACACGCATACTTTGTTTCCTGAGGTTGCTATAAATAATCCTATTTTGAATATGTAAAGTTGCTTCATATACTTAAACTAAATTTAGAATTAATTTCCACATATTTTCTACCTTACATTTAAATATCAGGCCTCAGAGCTATCTCTTATCTCCCAAATATATGAACATTTAAAAGTTTACATGAAAATTTAAGTGAACTTATACTTTAAAATATAAATATATTTATAAGTATATGAATATATTCAAATTAGGCATAAGTTTCTAAGTATTTGTATTAGAAAAGTGGAAGATACTACTAATTCTTTTAAAATTTAAAATTGGTTCCTTTTGTTGTCTTTAATTATAGACAATTATAGGCAAGATTACTCTAAGATCTGGAACTGTGTTTTATGTTGTTAGGGAGCAGACGTGTTTGGATGCCCTCCTGTTGGGCACCGGAGGTGATAGCAGCCATGGTTGTCCTTCCAGGGCTCCTGCCCTCTGGACAGTAGCATGGAACTTGTCAGTGGTGGATTCTGGGGATTGTCAGAGGTGCTGTGACTCCATCTGCAGCCCCAGGCTCAGAGCCAGGACATCTCTAAACTCCCTCTCTGTTTTCTTTCTTGTAGTTTTCCTTTTCTCTTTGTTTCTTTCATTTTTTTTTTTTTTTTTTTTTGCAGTTACTTTATTCAGTTACTTTATTTCCTACTTTATAGGATAATCAGCAGCAAAATAGAAGCTGGCCATTTGTCCCTGTGTTGAATCGATTTGAAATTATGACCCAGGTTTTGAATAGAATCCGTAAGAGGCAATTGTTAGGTGAAGAGAACTGAATAAATCTGAGGTCCTTCTTGCTTTTAACTCGACACACTTCTTCAACAGGCCTGAAGTGGTCTCTGCTCCCATCACAGCATTAATGAAGTGACTTTGGAAGGAAGGGGGTTGCTGCTGCTGCCTGGTTTCTATAAGTACACCCTGTACTGCATCTAGACTTTCACTCACCTGTCTCTCTGATTTTTCCTTTTTTGCTGCACGTTTGATCACTTCATATTGATTGGTACTTTCCATGGCTTTATTTTAATCCTTTCATGTCAATAAAGAAAATTAACTCTCTCCTGCACAAATTCATCTACACTACATGGTAGCATGTAACCATAAAAGAAAATTCAATATTTGTCATCACTGGCTAATACAGGGGGGCTGAGCTCCTGTTTTTAAGTAGTGGAGATGATATTGACCCTGTAGTTCATGTCCCGTGGGGTGGGCATCCTTTGGGAGTAGAGTGGGAAACAGGAGATACACCTTCAAGAAGTTGTAAGCAAATGAGCTGTTCTAAGCTTAACATGTCATCTGAATGTTAAAAGCCAGGCCAATAGAGGAGGAGGACTCCCGTGAGAAGTCGGGGAGCTGGTAGAAAATGTCATGGCTTCCTGAGTCGGGATGCAGATGCAGGAAAAAAAAAAGAATTAGAATACCAAAAGACTGCATGAAAATAAGAAGTAAAATATGAAATTTGATATAAAAGAGAAAAATACTAATGATAACATTAATGCTTTTGTGGGGCAGGTACTGGGATTGAACTCAGGGGCACTAGGCCACTGAGCCACATCCCCAGCACCCCAACACACACCTTTTTTTTTTTTTTTTTTTTTTTTACTTAATTTAGAGACAGGGTCTCACTGAGTTGCCTAGTGCCTCAGTCTCTTGAGCCACTGGGATTACAGGCACGCAACACCATACCCAGTGACATTAGTACTTATTTTTTAAATTATAAAGACTTTTTCTAGATTAGATTTTAAGTTTACTCTCAGTAAATCCTTCTCTTCAGAACCATCACATTCCATTTACTTCTGTCACTTGAAGAATACTGTGGTTATCTGGAATAATGGTACCTATTTGCATGGAACATTCCCTGTGTGCCAGGTTCTGAGCTATGTGTGTTGATAATCCATTCAGTCTCCGCAAACTGTGAGGAGCACGGGTTACTCTCCCCAGGAAACCAAGCTGTGAGCCCAACTAGCTTTCCCAGTACCATTTAAAGATTCGGATCCAGGCCAGTGTGGGCCCCAGCCTGGGTTCTAATCATTACTGTGTGTCAGAGCAGGACAAAGGAGGACCTTCAGGCCAGAGGACAGCAGCCTCTTGCCCCTTGGTCTCCACACACCTTGAGTTTGTTGTTATTGTGATGTGTGAAGCCTATATAGTTGTTATAAAAAGCACTAAAGTACTATTATTAAGAGAACTTCATCATTTTCTATGAAAAGCAGTTAATCTCCTTGATGATTTTCAAAGAAAGGAATGAAAATATGTCTTTGCTCTAGGAAAAGCCTAAGAGGATTTGTTTTAAGCTAATCACTCAGTAAACAAATCGGTCCCCACCAAGAAGCAGCTTTATAAAAAGCAAGTTTAACTTTAATGTGGAGAGGTTCAGAAATTTAATTCTTTTGGCTTCAGAGTGAATAGTGATACTTACAGACAAAACAACTTCAGAGAAAATGGGCAAAAAGGGAAAGGGTTACAAAGCTAAGCCATGACTGTTTTTTTTTTCAAAGCAATTTTTCTGTTTTCCATTTAAATCAACATGGTTCTCCCTTGTGTGTAGCAAAAATGAATGAGTCTCATTGTCCCATTGAAATACCTTTTCTCATCAATTATTTCTTTATCAAAACCCAGAGGCGGTATTTCAAAGAGCAAAAGGATTTCATGAGCTTTTAAAAAAAACTTCCTGCCCCGTGAGGGCCTACATTTTGGACTGTATATCAGATTTTATGGCTTGCTTATTCTGAATGAGCTTTTGACTCACAGTATGAATTTATAATTGAGTTACTGCTTCAGAATTTGGTAACAGAAAATGACCAGAGTGAAGTCTTGGTGTTCATTGGAACTTGATTACTTAAATACCTGTGCCACATCTTCAGAGGCATCTGTGTATTCAGCAGTCCTGAATGAAATTTCTACCTGATTTTGCCTCTGGTGCATACTTGTGGTATTTAGTATACACTAAATACCACTGGCTGCAAGACCATTTTAGGCAGAAACCATTAGATGGTTAGTAAGTGAAATATGGGTTTCACATCAAGAAATGCTTTATTGTCAGGAAAATATTTCAGGAATCTGACATTTCACTGGACTAAGATTTTGTGTTTACAAATGTCATGGTTGATAAAATTATGTTTCATCATCCTTATTATAAACAAATGAGCCTTTCTGATTATCTTAAAACTTTGCATGGCTTGATCCTGTTTTACTTATGTTATTGTTCTTTTAAGGTATGGAGTTTATTGTTAAAGCCTTGTTGTGTGTGAACTAAGATTTAATTTACCTTTGAGTGGATCACCTGCTGAGTAGTCTTTTGAGGTTAGTAGTTTGAAAAAAATACAATTGTAACTCACATGCAAAGTTTAGCCGTTTATGAAAATTGATTTAAAAACTGTTTCTGTAATTGGGCAGATTCAATATTCTGAATAATCTCCCAATGGAAATAGTTGAAATGATGTAAAATGTCTATAAAGTATGTTTCCAAATACATTGCTACTTTCGCACAAAATAAAGGAAACCATAGAGACCAAAACCAGAATGAAAGCAGGAAATTTAGGATGGAAGGTGGATTGTCCCAGTGGTTCTGCTGGGGCCAGCTGGATGGGAAATTCGGCCCATGTTTCTTCCATGGTTGAGATTCTAATGAGAGGTGCCCTCAGCCTAAAGGTGGTTGATAAATAAACCTGCAGTGTCAGGGCAGGAGTGTGCAGGGTATAGTAAGGAAACTTGCCTGTCTTCACCTTGGCCCTGAGGACAGATGAGGGAAGATGAAATGTGAATTTTCCTCCTAAACCATGAGAGCAGTTGTGTGCAAGTTAGTCAAACTGATGGTGCCTGTGAGGTCCAGAAGTCTTCAAGCCAAGAATTAAATTTAACGTGCTCCCGGGTTGGCTGTATTCCAAGAGGCAAGCCAAGGCAAATACAGATCTTCTCTGGAAGAGTGCCACTTCAGCCCAGGCCTCTAAGAATTCCCACAGATAAGAGTTTCAAGGGAAATCAGCAGTTCATATTTAAAAGCCTAAATCAGACAAAGACATTCACCCCAAGAAATAGAACCACCAGGAGCACCAGACTGGAATTATCAAATTCTCAGTATAAAATAAATATGTTAAATATACTTTTTAAAAATAAACAGTATAATACTGCTGTAAAATAAACAAGAAGCAAGCTTGGAATCATAACAAGAAACAAGATATCAAGAAGACTGAACAGAAGAGGAGATTAAACACAGCTAAAGAGAGATTTAGTGAAATAGAATGTAAATATTAAAAAGTACCTAGAATGTAGCCCACCAAGGATGGAAAAACGTGTTATTAGTCATGAATAAGAACAAACTCCTTTCAGACATGATAAACTAAACATTGGGACCAACCAGTCTGCAGAGGACAACTAGAAAAGCACCCCACCCCCCAAAAAAATGTTTGAGCATTTAACAAAGCAAAAGAGAAAGTGAATAATAATTGGTCTCAGGTAGTACCACGAGAGTGATGTAGTTATCTTAATATCAAAGCAGACATATCTAAGTAGAGATAAAACTTGATAATCATAAAAGGTTCAATTCAGTTTTATTTAAGTATAATATTTCTGTGTATATCTAGCAGCATAATTTCAAAATGTAGGGGGCAGAGATGAATAGACACAGTTAGAAGAAGACAAACCCACAGTTACAGAAGGGCATTTTCTGTCTTTTTTTTTTTTTTTTTTTTAAGAAATTTATAGTTATATATTTGTTTTCATCCTGACAAACTCATACCTGCAAGGAAACCGATTTCAATTCATGATTTCCCACTTTCCCCTCCATTCTCCCTCCCCTTTTCCATTCTCCTTCCTGTACTCTATTTGACTTCCTTTTGTTCATCTCTTAATTTATATTTGATTGTTTCTATATATATCCTATCCTTCCCTCCCCCTTTCCTTTATTTTACTCTAGCTTCTGCATATGACAGAAAACATTTCAACCTTTGAGTTTCTAAGTTTGGCTAATTTCACTTAGCATGATGTTTTCCATTTCCATCCATTTACCAGCAAATGCCGTAATTTCATTCTTTTTTTTTTTTTTTTATGAATGAGTAAAACTCCATTGTATGTATATATACACACACATACAATATCACAATTTCTTAATCCATGCATCTATTAATGGGCATCTCGGTTGATTCCATAATTCAGCTATTGTGAATTGTCCTGCTATAGACATTGAGGTGGCTGTATTGCTGGAGTATACCAATTTTAGATCTTTGGGGAAAATACCAAGGAGTGGGATAACTGGTTCATATGGAGGTTCTGTCCCTAGTATTCTGAGGAATCCAAACTGCTTTCCAGAGTGGTTGTACTAGTCTACAGTCCCACCAAAAATGTACAAGTTTACTTTCTCACCACAACCTTGCCTGTATTTATTGTTCACATTCTTGATCATTGCAGAGGGGCGTTTTTTAAAATGAGCTATGATAGAACAAATGGCCAAAAAGAAATCAGTAAATACTTGGAAGATTTGAACACTATAATTAACAAATGACCCAAGAGGCATATTTAGCAAATCATACCCAGTTATCACAGAACAAACCTTCTTTGCAGTTGTACACAGAACACTTAAAAAACAATTTTTTAAAAAATTAGGTCACCCAGCTTTTCTCAATAAATTTAAAAAGACTGAATTAATACCAAGTGCTTTTTAAGCCCAGTAAGATTTAGCCAGCAGTTAATAGCAATAACCAAAAGATGAATAATCTCATAAACATAATGTCAAGTGAAAGAAGTCAGATGCTAAAGAATATGAATTATGATTTCATTCTATATAAAGTTCAAAAATGAGGCAAAGCTCAGCTGTGGTGTTTATGGATGCAAATGAACGCAGAAAAGGTACAAAGAAAAGTGAGAAATTCTCAAAGTCAGGAGGATGGTTTCCTACTGGATGTGAAGGACTTGGTTGGAATATCAGGGTGTAAGAGTTTCCTCCTTTTACGAACAAAAATGTAATAATTTTCCTTCTGTATGTTCTTCCAGAAGAAATTTAGAATGATGTTGTCAGATTCCCTATAAATCTCATCTGGATTTTGATTAGAATTTAAATTTATACATTTCCTCTGAAACTATCTGCACCTTTGAAATGTTAGGTCTTTCCATTTAGGAATATGGTATACATTTCTAGTTATAAGGGTTCTTTTTTTTTTAATTTTTAAGTTTTCTTAGAAAAAATTTAGAGATTTTTTTATATAGAGACTTAACATTTCGTGTTAAATGCATTCCTAGGTGTTTTATATTTGCTTCTGTTGTAAATGAGGTACACTCACCCCCATTTTCTAATTGCTTATTGCTAGAATATAGAAAAGCTATAGTGTTTTATTGGGGGGGGGGGGGGTTTTTTTTTGGTTTTTTTTTTTAAACTACTGGTCTTTCTTAGTCTCAGTTCCAATCACTTAGAAATAATTTGCATTTTACTATGGGTAGATACTAGTAGTCATGGTTATAATTTTCACATTCCATTAGTATTTCTAGTTGACAGTTGAAAAGAAATGAGTCTTAGTAGGGGATAAAAAGATGGCTCAAAGACACACAGCTAAATATTGAGAGGACTGGGTTGTTTAGTGATTCTGGGGATTTGAACGTAGGCCCTTATGAGTCCTAGCTAAGTGCTCTACTAGTGAGCTAAAGTCCCAGCCCAAAAGCTGGGGTCTTAACTGTAACATGTGTGACACAGAACTCTCTATGGTAAAATTGTATTTTCCCTAACAAGTTTTATTAAACAGCATATTATATAAAGATATGCTGTGGACGTGAATGAGATCATGAATGTAAAGTACTCAAGAAAAACACAAGGAATATAATTGAACTATCCAAGTTAAAGTAGCAATTTCACTGTGAAATTGAAAGGTGATTAGAGATACCTCAAATCTATCTTGGCCTTTCAGTAGTTTAAAGTCAAAGAACTTTCTTGTTTATAAAATTTTTGAGATATTCTCTGATCTTTTATGTCAGATACATTTTGAAATTGATGCTTTCCCAGTGGATTGGGGTAGGGGAGGTTCTTTCTCTCCCCTCACCGCTAGCCTATTCAGGGGCCCCTTTCCTCTTTCTCGTGCCTTAGAACTTCCAGATATCATCTCTGCCTCGTGTTCTGAAGATAGAAAACATCCCCCCTCCATATACAAACCTACATCATTGTTTGACATTGGGATGGTTATGGGAGTGTTTTGTTCTTCACCAGGAATCCTGAAGTGGGTGAAACTAATCGACAACTTTGAAGGAGAATATGACTATGTCACTAATGAGGGGACAGTATTCACATTCAAGACGAATCGCCATTCTCCCAACTATCGCCTGATCAACATTGACTTCACGGATCCTGACGAGTCTAAGTGGAAAGTGCTTGTTCCCGAGCACGGGAAAGATGTCTTGGGTAAGATCACAAGCCACTTGAAATTCGTGCTTTGTTTTTGGTGAGAACACTAACAGGTTGGTGCATCTCATTCTCTGGTGACTGGTTACAAGGTAAAGAACCTTTGACCTCTAATCAGGAATAAATTATCTGAATAGTACATCCAAGTCCTTGCTGTGTGACACCTTGGTAGCTTACTATGAGATCATGTGGAAATGCAGAGTAAAAATCATAAAGGTATGAATTCAGACTATTAAAAGTGTTACTTTTTTTAAATAGCAGTTTTCTTTGTTTTTTTATTGTCTGATGATAATCACCAACATTTAATTTCTTGAACTGTTTAGGTTCACAACCCTGGGCTTTAAGCTTTTGAATAATCTTCTGCTGTTTGCATTATACCTGTTGTTGATCTGCAGATGGGTTTACAGCCCTCTTATTAGAAAATAGACTATTGTCAGATTTAATTGAAAACCATTGTAGTTACTGTTTTGTGTACTGAACCACATTAACCTCTTGAGAACCTCCCTTCTATATTAGTTGTGTCCCACAGTGCCTTTCAATCCCCTTTTATTCATTTTCTCTGATTTTTCCAAAATGATATGCTGTTCTATAAATTATTTATTGCATGAAAGCTTAATTTGGTTAGAAGATTGACTAACTTGGGAGCTTTTTAAAAAAAAAATAATAATACAAAGGGGAGTTAAGTATTCTTAGGCCAACACGGCTTATTTGTTGCATGTGAACTTCTACTGATGGACCGAATGAGAATACGAGGACCATTCTGAAATGCAAAGGTGTATGTTCTGTAATTGGGAAAACACATACCCAGCCTGCATAACGCTCTGTGTCAGAACAAGTAGTCCTGCCGTTTGGCTTTCGTGAACAAAAGTAGAGTGTTGGAGTCAGGCAGGTCTAGGTTCATGTCCTGGACTCAAAAGGGACTCTTTGTAACTGGCTGACGGTGATGTGTTCTCTGTGCCTGGCAGGTATTTAGTTCTGCCATTGCTTGGAGTGAACTGCAGGTGATTACAGCTGACTCTCAGGGTTACCTTTCCTGTGGGCACTTACTGCTGGGGCCTTGTTTCCACAATTCTCTTGGTTCTGGAGGAAGCATTAGTTTGCCTGAGCTTCTCCTCAGCCCTGGGTATCTGACCATACCCTGCCACCCTCTTGCACTGAGATCTCACACCCCTGCAGCCAGTTTTATTAGAGAGGACCCAAAATAACCGTTGCCTGCTTGTTTCTACAAAGTCCCCATGTGCAACCCCAAGGCTGCAGACCATCCCAGGCTCTTCTTATTGTTAGCCAGCTCTTCTGCCTTCTAGATTTCCAGTTCATGTCCCCATCATTTCGCTGGTTTCAGTGAGGCGCCAGTACTTTCTCTCTCTCAGGCTGAGGTCAGTAGAAGGGAGTAACCCTGCCACTCTTTCCCCAGTGGGAAGGGAGACGCGTGGCAAGTGCTCGCTCTTAGCAAATCATCTCATCTGTCTTCTGAAAACCCTCTTTACACTCTGACCCATTTTTGTATTTGGATTAGGGTCCCATGAGTCCTGGAATAAGTCACTCACTCTGAGAGGCCCATGGCTTTTTCCACACTGAGGCAGGAATATTCCCATAAGGGTAGCCACAGCCAGCCCATAGCCAGAGCTCGCTGAGAGCCAGACTGCACCCGGCTCCAGGTGCATTGACGCTTGCGTTTGTGGGGTCAGATAGACTAGGGTGATATAAGTCTCCATGTAAGTACCCTGGTGTTTTGTAGGTGCAAATCAGGTTGAAATAGTGATTCTTATAGCGCAAGCCATCTTGGATGTTGTAAATATTTCCTAAGGCATCTGAATTTCTGCCACCTAAAGCTTAAACGGGGATTTTTAACTGCCTTAAGGTGGCATCCTCTCTCATTGGTTGATCTAGTGAAATGCAAATTAATTGTTGGAGTTGGGAGGGGTGATTTTTTTTTTTAACCTTCCTCTGAAAGGTTATAAGTTCTTTAGACCGGAAAGGGGAAATCTTCAATATTCACTAGAACTCATCAACTCAAAAGAGAAGCACAGTTGAATTTGCTATATATCATTAGCACAGAATGCCCTACCGAGAATAAAAACTAGAGATGAGTCATAAAGTACAGCCATAAAGTCAGAGCTTTTATTAATGACAGTCTACGAATCTCCTTGTCCTTTTCTTATTCACTGTCTGCTTTGTAATTCTGATGTACTCATAGTTAACACAGATTGACTCTTCTTTGACAGCTGTAATTTACTTCAGTTTTTTCCCATACTTTTCTCTCTTTAAAACATTAAGCCTTGTGGGGCTGGGGTTGTAGCTTAGTGGTAGAGCGCTTGCCTAGCATGTGGGAGGCACTGAGTTCGATTCTCAACAGCATGTACAAATAAATAAAAGTCCAAAAAAGTATTTAAAAAAAATAACATTAAGACTTATGAAATGTATTGCTTGATTCAGGTGCTCTTAAAAAGAAAGCCCTGTTAGAGAATGAGCAAATCGCCTTGGGTTGTGAGACTGCTTTATATCCTCACTTGAGGAAAAGTTTGCCTTGGTTCTTCAAGCAACCCCAGATTAAGAGCCCTGGTGAGCTGAGAGTTCCCTCTGGGGAATGTTCATGTGGGTAAATGATAACATTATAAGTGTGAATTACTGGTTTCTTGGGTTGTGAAAGCAAACAGTGTCAAGAAGCCCACCATGAAACCCGAGAAAGGCTTTTCAACATGTTTGAACTGCTCCCTGCAGCCCTAGCCTACTTCCAGGTGACAGCATCCCTCCCTCTGGATGGCCTGTCCTACCCCAGGCTGACCTCTGTGCCTGTACTTCTATTTTCCCCTTTTCTCGTCCCCTCGCTGACCTCTTCCGTCCCAGGAGCACTGTCCACTGAGCACTGTCAATGCCCACTGCCATCCTGGGAGTTGAGGAGAAGTCATTTCTGTACCCCACTCTCCCATCCCTGCAGTCAGCAAGGCCTGGTGATTTTTCTTGGGAAGTTAGTGCCTTTCAATTCTGTACTTCCCTGTGAAGGCTTTATCCCCAGAGTTCTGACTGGCTTGTTGTAATAGTGTTCATACTCCTCTCCATCCTTCTGTAGACGTCCATTCTGCATTCAACTGTCAGATACTTACATCCTTGGAGAGGGGCATCATAGTACACAACTATGATCTCAGCAACTCAAGAGGCAGAGGCAGGAGGATCACAAGTTTGAAGCTAGCCTCAGCAACTTAAGTGAGGCCTTGTCTGAACATAAAAAGGACTGGGGGTATAACTCAGTGGTAGAATACCCCTGGATTCAATCTCCAGTACTGTTTTTTTTTAAAAAAAAAAGACTAGCCCAGGCAACATAGGGAGATCAAGTCACAAAAAGTAAATAATAAATAAAATTAAAAGACACATCCTTTATGAATTTGTCTTTACTTATGTTGCCGTTCTGTTCAGTGGCTCCTCAGTAACAGCTGACTGAACTCCCCTCTACCTGCCATCCACATGCCCCATCATACCTCCACCAGCATCACCACCCACCACGGAACTGAACAGCTTACTAGTCTTCCTCCCTTCTAGCCTCCCAGCTGCTCATTCATTCATTCATCATTCTTTCCTCTCTCTCCACTCTGCCCTTCTTTTCTTGAGTCTCATGCATTTCCATCACCTTGTCCCCTAGAAAGGTATCCTTTCCCTGTTAACCCCTCTGACACCCCACCTCCATGTCTCTACGCCTGTACTTAAGATAGACTTCAACCCTGCTTAAGGATTTACTTATTTGGGGCCCTCAATAAACCACTTACTTTTGGTCTACATTTTACTACTTGTATTTTTAGGACTGTATCTCAAGGATAGAAATGACCTCATCTTCCTACTTATCGCTCTGGGACCTTGCAGAATGTCTGGGTATCTGATATAAACCAAGGAGTTCATACATTCTTGTCAAATCATCAACCCTTTCAAACATGACTCACAATTCGATTTTTGTTCTTTCTACCTCACCCCACAGCTTGATGTTGGATACAAAATATGTAGGCAGGTATGCTAGTCAGCTTTCCATTGCTATGACATAATACCTGAAAGAATCAGCTTATAAGGATGAAACGTTTGTTTTGGCTAATAGTTTAGTAGGTTTCAGTCCGTGGCCACTTGACCCTATTGCTTCTGGCCTGTGATGAAATAGCACATCATGGTGTGAGCTCATGGAGAGAAGGTTGCTCACATCATGGTAGTCAGGAAGCAAAAAGAGAGAAGGAGAGGCAGTGCAGTATCCCCTTCAAGGGCACACCCCAAGGACCTGAGTCCCTATCATTAGGCCCCACCTCAAATTCCACCACCTCCTAACAGCACTACAGACTGGGGACCAGACCTTCCACTGTGAGCTTTGGGGGACATTTATGCAAACCATAGCAGCAGGGTTGTTTGTCATCTCAGGCCCCGACCCCAGGTGGAGGATGTTTTGTTTCCTCTGAACATATCCGTTATAATCACTTATTAGAGAAATTGGCTGAAACCAGATGAATGATTAAAATCAATTATAAAAAGACTCTTGCATTTATCTTTGCTTTAGTAGCACCATGGAGAGCTCTAGAACTGTGCTGTTCAATTAATTAATAAATCTTTCACTTATTTTCAAGTCATTGGATTTTTCTCCTCCCTCTGTGTCTTTTCAGAATGGGTAGCTTGTGTCAGGTCCAACTTCCTGGTCCTGTGCTACCTCCACGATGTGAAGAACATTCTGCAGCTGCACGACCTGACCACCGGTGCTCTCCTCAAGACCTTCCCGCTCGAGGTCGGCAGCATCGTGGGGTACAGTGGACAGAAAAAGGACACTGAGATCTTCTACCAGTTCACTTCCTTCTTATCTCCAGGTGAGGGTCTCTTCACTGCTAGTCACTTGAAAAAAATCAGACAAGGGATTTCTTTTGGTAAATGGAAATACAGTGCTGTTATTGCAAATCACACAGGCTGTTTTGTAGCCCAGATTACTTAATGGGAATAAAAGAGTAAAAATAGATGCTCAGAACAAAGGAAAATGTGAACACCTAAAAGTGCACCCTCATAGATCTTGTATTCTGAGTCTGTTCTTCTGGGGACGGGAACAACTATTGTTCTAAGTTGATTAAAAATTGGTGCCAACACATATCACCCTCAGTTCAGCCTTTTGGTCTATACAGTCCACAAGGACACAGAGTGAGGTAACAAAAATAAAACATACCTGTAGCCCCCCAACATTAATAAATCTGGCAGTTGGTAAACTGATTTAAAATATGCTTCTAGTCTTAACCTTATGAAAAAAAAAAGTGTGTTATTTTGGTTCTAGTGGGAAAGGAAGTATACTTGTAAGATTTTTTTATTTTGAGACAAGGTCTCAATAAGTTGCCTAGGCTGGCCTCCAACTCATGATCCTCTACCTCAGCCTCCTGAATAGCTGGAATTACAGGTCTGCACCACCACACCTGGCTAAAAGAATTTTCTTTTTCAAGTTTTTAAAAAGTTGGCCACGTTCATTCTGCTTTGTTTTGTTTTTTTTCCTCTACTACTCCACTGTACTGTTGGTATGCAGTCACAGCTGTACACATTCTGTGATTTGTCCCCAGGAGTCTGGCTTAGTTGGCAATTTGCAACTGACCAGGCAGAGCCTGTCTTAAAAGCAGTCTGGCTGAAAAATGTCTGCACTTTCCTTATTCATTTGTCGAGCTCCTTCAGCACTTTTTGTCCCACCTGATTTTGTTGCAGTCGTTGGTTCATTAGAGAATTAGGAAGTTGCAGGAGAGAGTTCGGCAGGTGCAAGTAGCTCCGTCCTCCTCTGGGATTTGGCCAGATCACGGTAATGCCTCATCCACTTTTCCTTTGAGCCTCTGAGTCACAGAGCTGGCAATGGATAAGAAATCTTATCGTGGTGACAGGTTGCTGTCAGGGTTATTAAAACCAAGAGAATGATGTTCTGTAAGTAGGTCTGAGAGTAGACCTGGCAGGCTTTGCTTTCTTCCCAAACACCTTTCAGAAGATGGGGTGGGGGGGCCTGGGAAAAGAGTCCCAGGAATTTGGAAACCATGCCCAAGGCCTGGAGTCAGAACTCCCTGTCAGGCTGTGTCCCCCACCCTCTCTTCCCTTTTCTCCCTGGAGCCTGGAGGGCAGCAGCAGCCAGTGAGCAGACGGAAGAATCCATTTTCTCCAGATTAACTCACTCACCCCACTGCTGCAGGGGCCACATTTATCTCCTCAAACTCATATTGGTTCCCAAAATTTTACTTTGGAAAAATCTCATATCTTGAATGGTTTAAATGAATAAAGAGCAAAGAAGAGCACAGGCCAGGGGAGAGGGGGTGACTCACCTGCTGTTAATGAAAGCCAGCATCCCCAGAGGCCTATAAAACTCCTTCAGTGACCCCATGTGGCCATTTATTTCAGGGACAAGCTCATCATAACCTAGGGGAAGAAAGGGCTCATTGTCCTAGTATAAAATGATTGGTTCTGTGCAAGCGAAGAAATATTACCCATGACTATGGCTGTGAAGTTTGGAAGGAGAAGTGTGTTCCTGGTTCTGTAGCACCAGGCAGCTTCTGAACAAACCTTAATTTGTTATTGCAATGCTTGTTTTGTCTCCTTTGTCTCTTCGTCATTTTGCCTTCATCTTTCTCTCTTTTTCTTCTTAAATGCAACTTGTTATCGAAAACCAGAGAACAGGGCTTTCAGACTCAGACCTTCTAAGGTGAAAAGGAAAAAAAGTCAGATAATTCAAATCTATCTCAGAAAAGGAAGAATTGTCAGTGTGTGTATATACACGTCATGCACACACATCTACTCAAAAGCTGCCAGGAGCTGGCCTCTGAAGATTAGCCATTCACTACAGTCAACAGCAGAGACACGAATTATAAGTAAAGCCTCAGGGTCACAAATAAGTATAGCCCCAGTTTCCCGCTGTGAATATGAGGTACATCTGGCAGGTGCATGCCAGCTAATCTTGTTTCCCATGGAGGTACATGGAGAAGATGCATCCTGAGCCAAGGCCATTTGTGACTTTTGCACCTTAAGTCACACTTGAGAGAAAACAGGCAGCCAGGGCAATTTGTAGCATGATGCACTGATTCTCTGTAGCTCAAACCTCTTAGCAGTTTAACTGATTAATTCTGTGCTTGGGGAACCTTGGGGGTTGCCCAAGGTTAGCTCCAGAGAGATGTGCCTCTTTTAATAATCCAGGACAGGAGTGCCACAGGCATGGCTCTGGGAGGCAGGGATGAAATCTAAAAAGCCTTCACAGGCTGTTTGGGAAAGACAGGAACTTTTTAGGGGACTTGATTTTCTTTTAATAGCATTAAACCCAAACTATAATCGGATAAACTGGTGTCTACAGACCTCCCTTGCCTTCCCTCCATATAGCAGCTTTCAAGACCCCCCTGGTTCTTGTGCACTTCCCCTGGAGTGCCTCCCTCCTTCCATTATTTCAGATTATACTAGGGACATGCTGGCTGATCTACCTGCCTCTGTCCCACTGCTAGAATGGCCTTGTTGAAGTGCTGTTTTCATCTGGAATCATCTCGAGTCCAGAGACGACTTCTGGCCCTAAGGAAATTCCATAATCCAATTTTCTCTTTCGCCCTTAAACCTTGACATTTGTTGCCCAGAGAGCATCTAACTGGTTCTGTTCTTCATGATTCTACAATGTTTCCTTCAAACTCCATCTTCCTTGTTCTTTCCCCCATAGAGCCAAATCAGATAGGACACCAGCATCAGCAGGTCACAGTGCTTCAGTTATGGTGTGAATGTGCAGTGGGCTAGCCTGGGCTAACACAGGTGGATTGATACATATAAAGCTTTAGTAAAATGTTTTATGAACTGGTTCCTTCAGGTTTAACCCAGTTTCCCTCCAGGACCCATTGTGTACCCTTGCACAGAATAGAAACAGTATTTGACACGCTTTCTTTGAATAATGACCAGCCCCTGTTATTTGTTTACTTCCAGCAGCTGTTGGAGTTGACATCTTAACCTTTCTAGATAAACAAGCATGAAGAGTGCCATCTCCTATTCCTTATCCTTCATTAAGGATTTGCATTCTAGTACTTGGGTGACTTGGGTGAGGTCAGTGAGCTGACAATTCTGGCTCCTAAGTTCATTTTCTGAACTATAGTTTGTGGAAAGTCGCAGCTGAATCAGGTGCTCAAATGGTACATGCGTGGGCTGCACTCTGTCTTCTTTTTGTTTGTTTGGAGACTTTCTTTCAAGGATTTAGGTGCTTTTTGTGTTTGCGATGGGTCCTAGGTACTGATCAAAAAGCTCTTGAAAATTAAAGTGTGTCTGAAGAGAGCCTTTTGCTCTCCAGATTACATTTATACAGTCAAGAACAGTGTTCAGTGTATGTAGTTAATCGGCATGCGGCACAGAGTGTGGTTGGAGGTATATTACATATAAAGCTGTATTCTAACAAATATCCAAATATTTTTATTGGTGCATTATAATTGCACGTAATAGTGGGATTTGTTGTTGCATATTTGTATATGCACACTGTATAAAACAATAGAATCTAGCCAATATCATTCCCCAATATTTCCCCTTTCCTTATCCTCCTGCCCTCAATCTCTTTCCTCTACTGTACTGATCTTCCCTCAATTTCCCTTTACCACCACCTTTCTTTTCCTTTTTTCCTCTCTAGCTTCCACATATGAGAGAAAACATATCCTTGACTTTGTGAGTTTGGCTAATTCCACTTAACATAATGTTCCCAAGCTCCATCCATTTTCCTGCAAATGACATAATCCAAATATGACTTAAACTAAGAAAGTCAATGCTTTAGTCATGTTATATGTCTTCTTACTGCCAATGTTAACCAGACATCTAATTTTAGTAACCTTGAAATAGTTTATAAGCAGGAGAATTGAAATACATTGATATAGACTAGCTGTCATGCTGTTAATGAATATAAATAAATATATTACTCCTTGCCAGTGGGGGGCAGAGTATTGTTTCTTAGCTGTTAGTGAAGTACATACACAGAGGAGTTGGAAGAAAGAGTATGTCGCCATTTTAATGCATGATCAGTCAATTTAAATGTGCCCCGGGGGAGTACCGTTTGGTTTTCAGTTTTCCAGCAAGTACTGGGATCACAAAATCAATTTTTCATATGCTTGACAGCATATGTTTAAAGCATTATGTGGGAAAGTACTGTTTTCACACCAGCCACTCTAATTCTGTTTCCTAAACCACAGCAGTGCCATTGTTTGCAGACATTAATGACTCGTCTTACTTATTGTTTCTTTGATTTTGTTCTTAAATGTTAGAGAGTAGCTTTAATTCAGGAAATGCAATTTTAATTAGTGGTTAAATAAGCTGAGATTTTTGGTGTATATTAATCACTTTGTGTTGCTACTGAGATCATCAAAATTGAAAAAGCAGTTCCAAAGTGACTATCTATGATCACCTTTGGCCCCCTCTGCTATTGGTATGTGTGTCCCAGGATAAGTAAGTGGCAAGTAGCAGGAGCCTCAGGGTACGCTTCGAGAGACACCTGACTAGCTGTTAACCTTGGGCAAGTCATTGGAGTTTTCTGTCAATTGCCTTTTGGGCAGAAGGCCCCAGATGAAGTTTCTGGGGTTTTTTTTTGTCTTGCACTTTTAAGTGACCTGCTTGGAGAAAATATGTTAAGTTTCCACAGTTGGGTGTTTTACCCTTTCTTGTTTTTCAAAGTGCATTAGAATCTTCTGTGGTGTGTGCTCAGGGTAGTGTTATAGAAGGAGGGGTGGCATTCAAGGGTAAGGAGGAGGGTGAACTCTCACAGGACACCCCTTGTGCCAGTCTCTGTTGTCAGCCCTTTCTGGGACAGTGACCCTTCTGTTTCAGTAGTGATTGATTGGGATCCTGAGTCTTCTCCTGTCTTGCCTTGCCTGACACACAGTTGTGCTTTGTGGCCCTCATTGCCCTTGCCTCTGTTGGTGAGTCTTGTGGACTAATCTAGGACTTCTCCTTTCAGGTATCATTTATCACTGTGATCTTACCAAAGAGGAACTGGAGCCCAGAGTTTTCCGAGAGGTGACTGTGAAAGGAATCGATGCTTCTGATTACCAGACAATCCAGGTATGGAGATTCTGATCTTATTACTGTGAGAGTTGGGAGATGTGACTTGGGGGCTGGGCTGTTCACACTCTACTTTGTCAGAAGCCACAGAGGTAATCCATAGTAATATAGACGACAAATATCTTTGGAGCCCCTGCTGTTTCTGGGCATTGAGCCAGACGCTGAAAACTCAGCAGTGAGCCTGGCATAGTCCCTGCCCTCTCAGAGCTTATGGGTTCTGCTCTTGTGGCTGCTATTCTTGACAAGAAGCCAAGTTCTTTGTCTCGGGGCTCTTATTGCAGTAGCTATCAAAGCAACACCGTTTGTCTGTGTCTGTCTACTTACTTGAAAATGGTTGATGTTCTCACTCAGGTCTTTCAAAGATTTGCTCCGTGGAAAGTGTTCACTCAGGTGCTGCGAGTCAGTATTTTCAGTCTGAAGTTCCTACAGATTTCTGCTTGGCACAAAGTAGGCACTCAGTAACAAATTTAAGTGGTTAAATTAACTAGTTAGTTGTCGTGTTACCACAAGCTCCTTCTCTCAACATCTTTTCAAGTGAAGACTCTCTTCTTTGTTTTTTTTTCAGTGCCCCAAGGGTACTGAGTCTCCCAGAAACTGAGTCACTGTATGGTTGATGACAAAGAACATCTCTGTTCCTTAGCAGTGAGAGGTCACCAGTAGTGCTCCCCATGTTTATCCTTTGGGGCTGGACCATGCAGACCACAGATTAGGAATCAGAATGTTGCTTGTGAAGGAAGATTGGAACAGATCTTGGATTAGCATCTTGGACACTTCCAAAGATCCTTTCATGAAACCAGAACATTGTCATTTAGCAAATTATCCTTCAGTTGTCTAGAAATAGTCCAGTTGATGGACTAGATCTAGGTCATAAGCAAAGCTTTGACAAAAACAGGTCAAGTGTTGGATTTGGATCAGGATTGTGGTGTGCCTTCCCCTGTTCCATGTTGAGAGTTGGCAAACTGGCCGCCTGTTTTGTTGGAGAGCAGCTGTAGCTTCCACCATGCTGTCCGTGGCTGCTTCTGCATTTTACACAGTGACTGCAACACAGATTACAGTGTTGCAGTTTAGATGAAGCCTAAAATATTTAGTATGTTTGGCCTTTAAGAATAATTTTGTGTGTAAATAGTGTTGAATATCAGAAGCACTGGGCTTTGGTCAAGAAGCCCTGCCTGGCAAGCCCGAGATCTGCCCTGTAGTCTTCATGTAACCTTGTGCCATGGTTTTTTTTTCCAACAGTGAAATAGAGCTATTTACCTAGTTTTCAGGATTCCTTTGTGATTAGTATGAGATAGTGCATAGTAAGGGTCTGGCACACTGAATACCATCTGTTCCTCTCAACAGAAATAAGAAATAGCAGACTTAACAGTTTTCTGTATCAATTTTGCTTACTTCTGACTAGTTTCATTTTCAAGGTGAGCCATTGTCCGGAAGATTTCTTGTAGGGCCTGCAGCCTGTATCTGGTGTACCATGGCTCATCAGGTTACTTACACTTTACGAATCTGTTCCCTTTTAGGGTGTCATTCTTTTCTGTTGTCCCTTTTCTCCATGTGTACAAATCTTTCCTATCAGCTCTTAAATTTGGCCTGGTCAGGGCCTATTCTAGTCCTTGCCTGTGTGCCCCCATTGAGAATAGATGTACCTCTCCTATCAATTACTGCCAAGGACAACCTGGGAGCACCCTGTACATGTCCCCTCTTCTGCTCTCAAGAACATTCTTGGCTGCCCTAGATTTGGGCAGAATTACTCTAGAGAAACCCCCTTCTCCTCTCTGTCTCTGCTATGTAGCTTCCTCAGCTCCATCCAAAACCCACTGTTCTCTTCCCCACTTTCCAACAAACTGTCTGTGCCCGAGTATACAACTGCCTTTGGAGTTCACCTGGATTCCTTGACAGGTGCCATGGAGTCCACTTCTCAAACAGGAACATAACTCTCACTTCTCAGTGAGGGTGACTGGGGCTCTGGAGAGGGATTTGTAAGTGGACAGAAAACATCCTGCAGGCATGGAGTAGAAACCACAGGATTTTGGGGAAAAGAGTCTATTTTTGTTTTCATTTATTTTTAGGATATTGTCATTTTTTATTCCACTTGACTCTGAGGTTTATATTTATTCCATTTTTTATTTAAAAAGAATATCTCTGGGACAATGGCGTTTCTCTTTCCCTTCTGTGAGGTATTTTATCATTTTGAGCAAATGCTGCAGTACAGATTAGCCTGCATCGTTGGCGGACATTAATTAATGAGGGTAATGACCATGCACATTTTTTAATAGTACTGCCTACCTGGAGGTGTAGCTAGTAAAAATAAATAAGCTAAGGGGAAAAGAATGGAAAGGTTCTAGAAATGTGGCTGAGTAAGCCATGGGGGCCAGTTCCTTGTGGGGTCTGTATTTCCTTAAGACACTACACATTTTAACTGGAAAGGTGAAGGATCTGGTGTCATATTTTTCTGATAGACATAGAGTAAAACTTCTGTCTATATATCCTTTACTACATTCCTAATTATATGTATGGGTAGAAATTGATCTGTATCAGAAGTAAAATTTTGAAAAACAGTTCTTAAAAAAACTGTTTCTTTTACCATTAGAGGTACATGTAAGAATTGAGTTTCATCACTTTCCTATGTTTATAATTTCATTGATGTTATACACCATCAATGAAATTCCATTATGTACAACCACAAAAACGGGATCCTAATTAGAATACTCCATGTATGTATAATATGTCAAAGTACACTCTCCTGTCATGTATCAATGAAATTCCATTATGTACAACCACAAAAATGGGATCCTAATTAGAATACTCCATGTATGTATAATATGTCAAAGTACACTCTCCTGTCATGTATATCTAAAAAGAACAAACTTTAAAAAAAAATTTAAAGAATTGACTTTCAGACAGGTTTATCAACTTTGCAATGGATCAGTAAATACAGTGTTTATAACAGATACAATGTCAGGGACTGTTGGAATTCAGAGACCTGCCAGATACTGGTGGTGCCCCTGGGAAACTGACAGACTGGAGAGGTGAAACATGCAGATCTGAAAAGATAGCCCACCTGAGGTTGTCACCATGGTCAAGGGAAGAGTGTGGGCTTCCTCAGCACTGTGGAGTGTGGGGACATCCTACCAGAGTCAAGGAGGACTCCTTCCTATTGGGTGGAAGTTGGGCAGGGCTGAGAAGGTTGGCTGCCTTCAGGATTCCCAGTTCCCCTGAGGCTCGTGAGCAGTTACCCCACCCTCATGCAGAGACTGCCTCTGCCTTTGGGATGCAGTGGAATTCCATAATTTCATAAGTTCAAGAAGACACACACCCTCAGTGCTCTGTGTGATGAGGTGGCCTTTGCCTTGTATGATTTGGGGATGAAATAGATGAAATAATGCACTGTGGTTGAACGTGGCAAAACAAAGGAACATAGTGTAGCAAGATGCACTTTCTGGCTTCTGAGATTCTCCCTGTCCTTCAGCCAGCCATCTGGAGGACATTTTCTCCTCTCCAACTAAAATGCAAAATTCACAGACCTGAAAAAAACCAGTTAACTGAGTATACTATGAGCAAACTCTATTCACAGCAGTTTCCACTTTTTGTAAAAGAATGAATTAGGAGAATCTTAGTAACCATATTTTATGGAGGGAAGCAAACTTAAATCACAAACAGAAAACAGTAAGGATGATATGTACCTAACATAGACTTCATTACCTGTATTCTTCTTCTGTTACACTTAGGAGTGTTCCTCTTCAGAGCATTACCTATTATGGTGCATCAAGACCATCCTTAAGATGGTTTGCTGAATAGAAGTGTTCCATTAGATGAATCTTTTGGGTTTAACAGCGTACCTTGAGCCTTGAGGTCAAAGCAACAGTAATATTTTTCTTTAAATTTAGATTTGGATTTTTGTGTGTGTCTCCAATTTCCTAACCTTGGTGATAACTAATTTGTGGTTGCCAGCATACAGGATTTTCAGAACATATCTTCAGAACATTAATTAGTGTTTTAATACTAACCTCTGCTCTGAGCTCATGGCACATGGAGTATTGACTTACCCACATCCTTGGTGAGCTGATTATTGAACTAATGACAATTTATTTCTGTAGAATTGTGTTCATGCCATTGGGTATTGGTCAGAAATCTTCAGAACATAGCAGGGGAAAGTGAATGGGGGAGCACTTTATAAAAGAAGCTTTTGAGGAGTCACTGTGCTTATAAGTGATTAGGAAATTGTCTGCAATGGAATCATTTGTTCTTGACAATTCATTGCCTAAGTATTGGTGTGACTTTTTACATTGTCTTTCATGGTGACATATCCTTGCACAATCAGATTCCTGCCCTGCTTTAGAATTTTCAGTGTGATGCAGCCTTCCAGTTTGAAGGCACAGTGTTCACATTCAGACTACACATGTTTATGTCCCTTTCCTCCTTTTCTGCATGTCAGTAGTATTGGAATAATTTGACTCTAAAAGATGGTAAGAGTATTTGTTTCTTGTTACCTTATAATAGAGAAATGTGACCCAATTCTGTAGCTGCCGCAGATTTCATACCACTATACCTAAATTCTCTTCTCCAACTAAAAAACATGACCTTGCAGAAACCTGAGAATATTTAACCCATACTATGTAAAAACCACAGAGAAACCTTGAGAGTGGAGCCACCCTGTTTGGGTAGTTGTGTAAAATCCCTGCAGTGAGAACCCTAGGGAGATTTCCTGAGCCTTCTATGGGGCTTCCCTGTGACAAGGTGGATGAATATCCACGGCTTCCTCAGTCCTGTGCTCTTCCTCTGAGTTTTTCTGACCAGGAAAAGATCTTATTTGAATTATGAATGTGTTCTGTATTGAGATGGGGACCAGGAAAGCAGCTCAACCTGTGCCTGGTTACTTACTGCTTAGGGAAGGCACCAGGAGAAGAAGCCCCATCAGTCGGCTCCTGTGGGGAATGTGGGACATGGTACCACACATGGCCCAGTGTCACCGCAGTTCTGCTTTGCAGGCTTGCCTTGCTGAGATATTAGTGAGTCAACTAGGTGTTGACTTAAAATGAATGGCTTAGATTCAGTTCCAGAAGGCCACCTTGGTTTATAGCTTGTGAGTAATGTTGTCTGTCATACTCGAGGCCTTAACTCTGAGATCAGGCTATACATAAACTCCATATCATAGGTGACAGTTGTACTCTTTGTAGATTTGTTCACCCACATACAAAATTCTAGGTATTCAGAAATCACAGATATTGCTAAGTTTGCTGATGTGAGTAATAAAACCACTTACCTAGGTTTAAATTTGGTTCTAAGAGTGATGAGATTTTTTGAGATTCATAAAAGTTACTGTTGCTGAGCTTTGCTGATCTCTAGGTGGATGAATTTCAGGGTAGCCATAGCTAACAACTAGCTCAAACTGTTTGCTAGAAAACCATCTTGGAACAGAATGATATTTCATTATCCTATATAAACAAAGTAGGAGGGCTGGGGATATACCTCAGTTGGTAGAGTGCTTACTTGGCATGCATGGGGCCCTGGGTTCAGTCCCCAGAAACACACACACACACACACACACACACACACAGTAGGAGCTCACTTCTTAATAGAATTGAACTAGTGGCATTATATGTTTACTAATAGCATTTATCTGTTGTCGTTTTAATAACTTTCTGATTCTATAAATGAATTTGAATCTTGAGCTGTATTTTTCAGTGTAGGTTCAGCTGTAAGCTACTGGAAAAATAACATCAAAACATCCATGAAGGAGATAGTTTATTTCCCTCTTGCGTAAGAGAATGGCTGGGGGGCAGTCCTGGGCCAACGAGGTGTCCAAAGAGGGAGGAATCCTACATCCTCTCTTGCTGTTTCTTATGTGGATGGCTTCTGTCCCAATGTCACCACATGGTCCCAGGTGGCTGCTGGAGTTTCAGCCATGTTACATTCACTTTCCAACCAGCAGAGAGGTGGCAGTAGGGAAGAAATGAGAATGGGTACACGCCGGCTGGTTTCTAAGGATGTTTGCTAGAAGGTGGTGTGCATTATATAGGCTCATGTGTTAATTGGTGAAAACCTACTTAAGACCTAATTGCACAGAGGTTTAAGCTGCAACTTTACTCCCAGGGGGAAAAATGTGTCCAGCTAAAAATTAGGGCTTGATTATTCAAGAAACAGAGGAATGGATAATAGGGACAAGTAGCAGTCCTCCCCACCATGCAAAACAGGCTGGCAGTCAACAGACTTTTAGGTGTGGGCCCTGAGACCAAGGGGCCCAACGCCACCTGGTGGCCAGGTAACTACCAGGATCAGGCTTGGAAAAACTTGACTTTTCAGATATTATAATCCAACAGCAGAAATCACCCACTATAAAGACAGAAGCATCTTATGAGGAGATGCTTCTCGCATGAAGAAATAAGTTTAATATTGCTTCCATAATATGAAGTGTGATATAAGGAAATATTTGAGCTTTACGATTAACTGACAGGTTATCTGGCACCGTGTGGAAGTGGGGTAAGCTCCAGGTGACTGATTCTGCACCAGAGTCATAGCTGGGATCACCACTCTCAGCTGCCTTTCTGTACCATTCCTTTGAAGGCTGTGGACACGGTCCATTGAGAGGCCTGCTGTTTGGAAAGGAAGCATGGTGTGAGTCAGCCCACAGGGAGGTGATCAGGTCCCTGTTTTCAAAGCTGCCTCCTCTGCTTTTCCCTAAGTAGTATGGCATACCACTGATGTGGTTTAGGCCTCGGGTCAAAGTTACATGCTCCTTTGGTTTGGATGTGGTTTGAATGTGTCCCCAAAGGTTCTTGTCTTAGGAACTTTGTCCCTAGAAAAGTGGTATTGAGGGTGGACTTTTAAGAGATGGGGCCCAGTGGGAGGTCCTTAGGTCATTGAATAAGCTGCCCTTGGAAGGGATCGAGGATCTAAGGTGACTCACCTAAGAGCTCCTGAGAGTAAGTTGTTCTAAGAGTGAGCTGGACCCCTGGATCTGTCTCTGGCTTCCAATTTGAAGATATGCCCTCCTCCTCCACATTCACTTGCCACTGTGAAGTCATCCACCACAGGCCCTCAGCAGAGGCCAAAACTAAATAAGCCTTTTCACTTGATAAAAGTTAGCCTGCCCCCAGTATTTTATTACAGTAACATAAAATGGACGAATAAATATACTTTCTAATCACACACATATTAGAGCTTGTCTAAGTGAGTCGATCCTCAGCTTTTACAGAGGAGGAAACTGAAACTGAGTGCCAAGGCCTTGACAAAAGTTACACCATTAATTGGCATCCAAGGCTAGAATTCTGAATTCCAGACCTGTGCTAATCCTTTACATTTTGTTATCAATAAAAGTTGTTTATTCTCTTTATAGCTCAGGATTTATTTCTTGTTTTTGTTTTACCTCTGCAAGAAACAAATTAGACTAATGGCCTTTAATTTCCTAAGCTTCCTTATCTCTAAAAGAATGTTTCAAGTATCTGGTGAGGACTGGATAGGTTCCCTTATGGAACCTATTAAATAATAGAAATACTGCCTATATAAAAAGGGGAGACAGAGCCCACAAATTCATATGTTTATGATTTATAAATATTATTTATTTAATGACTCATAAATAATTTTAAGTGATAAATAGTTTATGATGTATTTTAATGTTCACTTCCAGTCTCCTTGTTACATATTAATGGAGATTTCACTGCCTCACCCATTTGTTTATTGGTGTCTCTCTCTCTCTCTCTCTCTCTCTCTCTCTCTCTCACACACACACACACACACACTTTTATATTTATGGAGCTTTATTTAATGTCTGAAATGTTGGCCACCATGTGGCAGCTTGAACCCCCATTTAAAATATATTTTAAGCCAGGCACACTGGCGCCTACCTGTAATCCCAGCAACTCGGGAGACTGAGGCAGGAGGATTGTGAGTTTAAAGACAGCCTCAGCAAAAATGAGGCATTAAGCAACTTAGTGAGACTCTGTCTCTAAATAAAATACAAAATAGGACTGGAGATGTGGCTCAGTAGTCGAGTACCTCTGAGTTCAATCCCTGGTACCCCTCCACACAAAAAAATACAATATATTTTAAATGAAATAAAACTTAAGTGTTTATGTCTCTGTTCTTGTCTGCGCATCCCTACTGGTACTCATATTCAGAAATATTCATAGCTTTATTTTGGAAACTAGCCTCAGACCTCTACTTCTTGTGCAGTGAGTCTGGGCAGCAACTTCTGTATCCAAAGAAAGTAACTTGCCATGGCTCTTTCTTGCAGGTCTGCTTATATTCCCAGGGTCTAGTCATGTTTTCTGTCTTCTAAATAGGTGAATTTAGATAAAGAAATTGTAGAATTAGGAGGACATTTGGAAATAGGAATCTTACGGTGCTTTAAATTTTCTCTGCATTCAGAAGGCTGAGCAGGAGAAAGCTGAGGGTAATCTCTTCCTGCTTTTCTATCAGTACCATTGCTAAGACCCAGGGGCACATTTTGAGCAGCCAGCTGCAGAACTGTTTTTGCTTTCCTGTTCTATACTCTTGTCTTTTATGGCAAAAAGAGAAAAGAGCAGCTCCGTGTGGACTCTCTACCTGCTACAGTTTCTCTCAACCCTTCATCTCCCCTCCCGTCCCCTCCTGTGCCTTCCCTGGAGTTACATTGATGGTGGAAAAATGATGGGGTGAATAAAAATAGATCCAGCACTGTGGATATTCCATTATCTCCCTGGAGGAAAAAGCATTATTGGCCTGTCATTGGACTGTGAAGAAGAGAGAAAAAGTTTTCCATTTCCACAAGTATCATCTTTTGATTTGGATTAAGTGTACCTTACCTGTACTTAGGAAGTGGACTTTCTCTGTTCACACTCAGTGCTGACTAAATTTACAGGGTAGACCAGAAATGTCGCCATGGTTATAAACGTGATGACGTGGAAGGCAGAAGGAGGTACTGCACAGGATTCGTGTGGGTTCCTAGTCATTATCTGTGTCAGGTGGGAGCTCCCCTAGGTACCTCTGTGGCCCGGTCTGGGTGCCACCTCCCTGAGAAGCCTCACGCCCTCCCAGCTGAGACCCTGCCCACCAATCTGTCTCACCTCTGTTTCATATCTTTTTCCTCCACAATTCATCCTGGGTCTATTCCTTTTCCTTGACTCCATTTTCCAAATTCAACACATTTTTCAGTGTTCAAGCACCTCACTATTTCTCTGTAGAAGCTTTTCTTCTTGTTTCTGCCTCAGGAAGTCAGTCTAAAACAGAAAGACAGCAGAGGATGTCTCCAGCTGTCACTAGACAAAATAAAATGGATGTCAGGGCCTGGGCCTGTGTGCTCTGTGCACATCTCATTTCTTCAGAGGTAAGCTGGAGGAAAGCTGTCCTGCAAGGCTGGGCTGGCTTCCCTCACCAGACTGTCATAGTTCAACAGTTGAGTACCCTGAGGTAATTAGTTCTGAGTCTTCACGTAAAAATGTATATAAAACATCATGGCTTTATTAAGACCTAGAAAAACTGTCTCACTTAACCCTGGTTAATGTCTCAAAATCAAGAACTGTAAATTGTCTACTCAGTCTGAATTTAAATGCAGCCCATATTAATTCTGGAGCACTTAAGATCATCTATCAGTTCTGCTAAGTTAAGTAATAGATGATGTTCTGTGTCCTCCCTGCCTTTAGCTGTGTACATTTGTATACACGTGGGTGAATATGAGTAGACATAAGTATGAATATGTATAAAAGCATGTTTTTAAACAGAATATCTTCTTTGGTCCCAGTTCAGGTTGGAGGTGATTCTATAATTGGACTTCAGACAGAAAATTAGGGTGTGAGAAATCATCATGCACATGCTGCCTGCGTCTGGACCTTCAAGTTTTTTTTATCTTGTGCATAGGATCTATCAAGTTCAACTCCAAAATGAAATGTGCATTTAGCTAATTTAAGTATTGGGAAGAAATTGGGGGAAAGTATAAATAACCTAAATCCCATAGAGTATGTTGTTTGAGAATCTGCAGATTCTCATTGTTGAACGTGCCAATTTTGACTCTAAAGCTTGAAAGTCTCAGAGATGGAAGGGACAAAAGAGTGTTCTGGGGCATTGCTGGAGCTGCCTCTGCTCACCTGTCTGGTTTTACCTTATTCCAGTCCATTTACAGCCACCAGAGGCTCACCTCCCATACGCAATTCTCTGTCAGCATTAACGTGGAGCTGGGATGGGGAAGAACCACTTTCATTCATCCCATCAGTGTGTGTTCATTAAAAATTTACTATGGGCCAAGCATTGTGCTAAACAGTAAAATATAGCAGTGACCTAAAGGCTGTGGTTTTTGCCCCTGTGAGGAATAAAACAAGCAGAAAATAAGCATCTACATTGCAGGTTGGTAGAAGGACCTCAGCAAAGAATAGCTAGGGGCCACTATAAACAGAGGGGTCATGAAATCACCCTAAGTTTTCACTTAAATGGAAGTCTAGAGGCCCAAAGGGAACTAATCATGTGAAATGGGATGGGAATCCCAGAATATTAAGGCAAAGACCCCAAGAACAAAGCAGTGAGCCTCAGAAAGGACCTGAGAGAAGACTGGGACCCAGTGAGGGAGGAGGAATGGACAGTGGGCATAGGGAAGGTAGGGCACATGGCCATGTTCAAGATTTCAGATTTATTCCAAATGTGGTGGGAATCACTGCAGGGTTTTTGAACTGAAAAGTACATGGTTCTGACTTAAGAAATTATCCTCTTCCATGTTGTGGAGAACAGATTACCCATGGGAGGGAACCAGGAAAAGAGATAAGGTAGGCTGGACTAAAGTAGAAATTGAGGACATGGGGGAAGTGGGTTTGAATGTACCTGGAAGTTGGACCATCCCTGGCATGGACATGCTAAGGGATTACATGCTGGAAGGGTGAGAGAAAAGGACATATCAAGGATGACCCTGAGATTTCAAATTAAAGCAACTGGTACCATTTATGAATGAGTTGGTAATGGGTTGGGTAGGGAGGGTTCAAGAGGGAAAATGTTTTGAGCATGCTAATTTTTTGGTACCTTTTAAACTAATGGTGAAGTCAGGTATAGAGTTAGATATTTGAGTCTTATGCTTGCAGGAGAGATCTGTGTTATAAGTGTGAGAATCTTCAACTTCAATATGTTATTAAAATTCAGGGATGGGGACACAATCTCAAGGTGGGGGAGAATGTAAAGAGTGGAGAAGGCTCAGAACTGAGCCCTGAGGAGCCCCACATCTACAAGAGTGGCATACAGTGCCCAGTGCTCAAATGAGGTCAAATGAAGAAGGGAAAGAGTTCCTGGATTTGACAGGGAAGATTCATTGTTGATCTTAACAAGAGCATTTTTAGCAAGCAGTGGGGCAGACCGGTGACTGGACAGGTTAAACTGAGAAAGACAGGAGAAAATGTACATGGCACCCATAGCATTGGTTCCTTATGAGTGGGTGTGATTGATGGGTGGGGAGGATTTGCTTTGCTTTTATGCATTCATTTCCTACTAAGAAACAATCTCATATTAGTGCTGCTATGTCACAAGCTAAAATTATTTTTTTTTTTTAAGTAAAGGATTCTTGAGTGGTTTGAGTATCTCTGACTTTTAACAGCTGTAGTTTATATCAGCTTCCCACTCTCCCCATTCTCTTCCTTCTCCAGATTACTTTTCCATTTGTCATTTTTTTTTTTCCTGTAGACTAACTGGTATAGCTGTGCTAAGAAAACTTATCAATCCAAAAAATAAATTTTCTTTATTTTATAAAAACTTACTCTACAATACAGTTTTGTATAACATTTGTGGCCTCAGGGAAGAGGCATAAAAATGGGAGAAATGGGGACCATGTGTGCAGACAGTCTTGGGAAGTCTTTTTGCATGGGGCAAGAGGGCTGCATGAGGTCTGTGACATGTCTTACTAAGTGGGAAAAATCACATTGTTTTGGTGTTGAGGATTGGTCCCATTAAGCAGGGACCCACTACAGGAGCTGACCTCAAGGAGGTGAGGGGGATCCAGAGCTCCAATGGAGGATTGCCTTTCACAGAGGAGGGGCATTTTCTCCATTCTTCCAAAAAGGAAGAGAAAACACACTGTGCCGGTGCCTGTGGGCTCTGGAGTTGGGGATCATCTA
The DNA here is from genome assembly GCF_001458135.2 of Marmota marmota marmota. NCBI lineage: Eukaryota > Metazoa > Chordata > Mammalia > Rodentia > Sciuridae > Marmota > Marmota marmota. The sequence goes on along the minus strand of NW_025999842.1, from coordinate 25,029,559 downwards.
CTAGCAGCCCCATCCTTTCCCTCCTGAGACTTCATAGGCCCTGAATTCTCATCTACATTTTTTCAGACCCTTTTTGAATTTCAACTAAAACTTAAAACATAGTTTTGAAATCTTTATGTTCTTTGTTATGTGCTCAGTTTAGGAGTGGGAATACTCAAATATTGAGCATTGGAATTTTCTCTTTCTTAACAATTAGATTCCTACCGGGTTGTTCTTTTCTGTCAGCCAGGATAAGCTAGATCATTGAGGTTAACAAGCAACTCCAGAATCTTGAAGAGTTAGCCTGAGATTTTCTTTTCTTTTTAATTTGCAGTGCTGGGGAGTGAACGCAGGGCCTTAGGCAAGTGTTAGGCAAGCGCTGTACCACTAAGCTTCATCCCCAGCTCCAAAGCCAGAGCAGTTTAGTCCCTCATTTTGGCATCCTGTCACACATCAGCCTAGGCTCTTCTCCATGTCCCTTCACTGCAGGAAGGGACCTTCCTACCCAAGCATCACCTATTCCTGTGGCTCACAGAGAGCGTATTTAACCTACTATGGTGGCCCTCATTCCTTCTGTCTACAAGTAACAGCCCCCATCCTAGGCATGTAACATCCAACACGTGTTCTGAGGGCAGACTACCTTGGAAGTGGGAAGGGAGTGTGTGGCCAGTCCTCTGTGCAGGAAGGAGAGGAACGGAGCACCCAGGACAAGCCCTGCCAACTGCCCTTCCCAGAGAAGGCAGGACAGGCGTTGGTAGAATCTGGGTGTCATCTCTACACAGTCCCCTTTTACCTTTTACCACAGCACCTAAAATCCTGTCAAGAGACATCCATTCCATTAATTTAAGCTTGCGTTTTTCCAAGCATTTTCTTTACAAAATGCAAACAGCTCTAAAAAAAAAAAAAAAAAAAAACTAGTGAATAGTCCTTTTCTTTCTTCTCCTCCAGGGGCCTTATTATTTTCTCTGGAAGACTCAAAACCATGGGAGAGTTTGCATCCTGAGCACACTGTTTTTCATTAAGTAACATTTATTTTTCTACTTTACTTAATAAAGAGCATATAGAACGGCCAGTCAGAGCTTCTGTCCAGCCCAGGTTGAGCTACTGATAACCCCAGGCTAATCTGTGTGGCCCTTACAGGCCGGCTTCCCCTCGGGCTTTCAGGCATGCATCACTCCTCTGTGCACCCATTTGGATCCAGGGTTCCCACACTTATTTGAATGCTTATAGTCTGTGAGGGACAGGGGCAGATGTTGGAGGTGAAGAAGAAGCACTTTAATACAGTGCTCATTCATCAATGAAAGGACTTCTTCCTTGGGGTGACATTGGTAGATTGTGGCTCCTATAAATGCACTATCCCACAGTATTGATAGTTGTGATGGTGTCAGTTTGGGTAAAAGTTTATGTCAGTCTTGATACATTAGCAAGCTAACTTCCTGGTGGGGGCTAATGTTAGTGGGCAGGGCAGCCAGTTCTGAGCTCAGCGGTACAAAGGAAGTGACTATGGGCCATTGTTTCCTAGGATAGTGTGGCCTCTTAATAAACAGCATGTCCCCTACCATTATGTTTGTCTGCTGGTTTGACCTTGAATAATGCCCCCAAGACCCCACAGTCTGGCCCCTGCTCTCTCCCTGTCTAAATCTCCTGCCACTCAGTCTCCATCATTCAGCTGCAGCCATACTGGTCCCCTGGTTTTGCCCACATGCCCTCCCTGTTCCAGCCCTCTCTACTTGGGAGTCCACCCGACTCTCAGCCACTCCTTCACTTGCTCTGAGTGCATGGATCAGAGACGGGCGAGCTCCACCCTGCATACAGCAGCCCTTTCCTACCGCCTCCTCCCTGTCCCAGCTTCATTTCTCCATGGCGCTTCTCGCCAGCTGACAGTACATTGTCATTTGTTCTTGTGTTTATCTGTCTCGCCACTAGAATGTGGTTTTGCCCATTGAACTATCCTCAGAGGACAGGGAAGATACATATAAATGCTTGGAGCATGAAAGAGAGAGGCCATGATAGTGGACTCTGAAATAATCTTATTGTTGCCAGAAACCTATAAAAATTGAACATTTCCTTTCTGTAATATTTCTGTGTTTGACTGTCTCCCTCTTGTAGGGTAATTGGTCTTGTCCACTCAATACAGATAGTGTCAGAAAAATGAACATTTACTACCATTTTTGTGTTTCTTATAAAATGTCCTTCCTCGCTTTGTTAGTCACCCCCATGGAGAGAAGCTAAGGACAGTGATAGTGATGCTGTTCAGTCCTAATTTAATAAAATGAAAATTGTCAGGTGAGAAGTCATTTTGAAGTGAGGGTTTAGAATGGCTTGGCGAAAGGATTGCTTAAGCAAATAAAAATAATTATTTCCCAAACTTTTTTTAAGCCCTATGCTTTGTATCTGACAGTGTTGGCCGTACTGGGAATATAAGGATAGTGTTTACTGGGGAAAACGGGAATGTAACAAAACATTTGCAGCCGTTTTATGGAGGCACTGTATTATAGTGGGAGGGCCTGTGGGAGCTTAGAATGTGGACCATCTATCTAAGACTGCTCTGGAAGGAGGCTTCCTGGAAAAAAAGTTCCGGGTAGCCAGGGGAGGGGCTCCAGGGGGAGAACAGCCCACACAACAGCAGAGGTCACCAGCACCCCATGGAAGCAAGAAGCCATGGCAGGAGAGCAGCCTCGAAAGAGCCAGGTTCAGACCCTACAGGCCTGGTCTGCCACCCAAAAGGGGCAAGACTTAAAAGGGCCCATGTAGGATATACGTGGGGCCATCTCCCTGCCCAGTGCTCAGAGAATGAGGGTCAGGAGCCAGAGACAGTCATAAAGGTAGTCATGGTGGTCAGTGAACCCATGGGCATATCTGAAAACCCCAGCAGTGTGTATGGAAAGAAGAGAAGATCAAAGTCTCAAGGGATACTAACATTTAAGGTACCAGGCGATAAAGAGGAGCCAGGCAAACTTTTATCCTGGAACCCAGGTTTGAGGGGAATGGCATGGAGGAGAAGTGGGTGGGGGGATGAGCAGGTCAGTGTTGGGATTAGCTGAGAGCATTTGACTGAGTGAAGCCAGTGAGTGTCATCAGGTAGCTATGAATTGAAGAGGCTATGTGGGTGGGGCCCAAGAGCCCAGCTGCTTCTAATGGATTGAGGGGTCTCCCTTGTTTATCAATTCCTCGGTGATAGTAATGTTACATGGAATTCATTAAATGGTGGGGTTTTGTACTCAGTGTGCTAGCTCCATTAGCTTCTCTGCACATACCCTGATGTTCTGTCATTGCCCGATCTTCCCTGTCCACATTCCAAATACCATCTATCATCAGTACAGCATACGGTGTTCTTCCATGAACCTGGTTCAATTATTCATCTTCAGCTTTCATTTCTCCTAACTATTGCTGACAATAAAAAACACATGTGATTAAAAGTATATTTTCCTGTGTTTCAAAACACTTCAAAGCAAAACACAAGATCTTTTTATCATGATAGGGCTTAGGGTAAAAGGATATAATTGCACTAGATTTCTGCAGCTGTTATTCTACTGCACAAATACAAAACAGCATTTCACACAGCTGAGTTTAGAATGTAAATCAAAAAGAATTTGATCTTGTACCTTCACAGCAGGTATCCAGACTTTGTGATTTGCCTGCCTTTTCTCCCTTCTTTTTTCTGCCCCCTGGTGAATTGCTTCCCAGTGGCTGTTTGTGATGCTGCCTCTCCACCTGGAGTTAGTCTCTTCTAATTGGCCACCTCTTTGCACCTGCCTTCACCAGCTTGTGGCCACTTCTGGCCTCACGTTTCCCAGCGGGTGTGGGGCTGGGGGGGGGGGTGAAGTGCTCCTGGGCTTCCTAATGATTGTTCCTTAAGTAACTGGAAACCATCTGTGATGGGCTGCTTGTTGCCTCTTACTCATGTGGAGGATTTATTTTGGTCTGAGAGACTCAGATCAGAGTATAATAGCAGTATTTTTAGGTTTGTCCCACAGAAACAGGAGTAAACGTCTCTGTGCCAGAGAATTTTACTGCCAGATTCACCTTTTCAATATTCCAGTCACTCGTTTTCTGCAGTAAAAATCTCATATGCATGTGCTCCTGAGTGTCTCACCTCATGTCATTTTTCCCCTTGAATAGGCAAACAAGAAAAAGCAAAATAGTAATTGGACATTATGCCAGGTCTCTAGTTCTAGGACTTCTTTCAGTACTTTCCTCAGTTCAGAGCCACACTTGGCTTTGTGCTGTCCTGTCTAATCCCCCCCACACACACACACACCCATACACTCGCATGAAACTGCTTGACAGCACAGACCCAGCTCTGCTTTCTCCTTATTAACATCTGTCTCTCTCTAATAGCTCAACCCATTTAAGGAGTGAATAACTACCAGCCACAAATTTTTAGAGCTGCATAGTTCTCTTCTGTTCCATTAATGAACATTCTGGCCAGAGTTTGTCTTTTCAGCATGGCGATCATTTTATTTTTCTAATGCAATAAAATAAGTGGTCCGCTATAGTTTTGAGTTAATGAGGATTTGAAATGGATTTCAAGTATCCTTGTCAGGGTTTTTATTATGCAGGTGCAATCTCATGCAGTAAATTACCATAACTAAACAGCTGGAGAGCCATAAAGCTCTCCTGCCCCGGCATTGCTAAATTGCTATTAATTAACAGCTACACATAAGGAAAGTGTCAGATGTTAAATATTTTTTATTAGTAATAACTTGGAAATTTGTGACCTTAAAAAGCTTAGACAATCTCTGAAGGGCCTCAACCAGGGTTAATTTTTATTTCATTACTTTTTCAGATTACAAGCATTTTGAATCCAGACTCTCTAGGCTGCTCTATTTATATGGATGTATAATGAAATGCCATTTAAATATTTTTCTTATATTATTTGATTAAAATATAGGGTCCAGCTTGAGCATTCACTTCTGCATGTATCAACTGTGTTTTCTAAGTGCATACTTTCTTCTGGTACTGTGCTAGATATAGAGGCAAATAGTTGCACAGCCCTGGAAGAGAGACACTTGAGAGCACAATAGCAGTGCCCTAGAGGGTTCTGCAGGGGCCCCATGGAGGATTTGCCGACCTCTTGTTCGTGGTGACTGAGAGCATGGAGCCTGGAACTAGAGACCTATGTTCAAATGTTGATGTCATCATTTACAAGATGCATGACTTGGACTAGTTAGTTTTCTTTGTTGTTTGCTTGTTGCCACTGGGGGTTGATCCCAGGGGCACTATGTCATTGAACTACATCCCCAGTCCTCTTTTGAGACAGGGTCTTGCTAAATTCCTAAGGCTGGCCTTGAACTGTGATCCTCATGCCCCAGCCTCTTGAGTCTCTGGGTTTGTAGGCATGTGCCACCACATCCAGCTCAAGTTAGTTATTTCTCTGTATCAGAATGGTGTCGGCTAAAAGATGAGAGTACCCATAGTGTAGACCACCTATGTGGATGAAAAGGAGAAGATATTTCTAAAGTCCTTAGGAAATTTGCTTGGTAAGAACTAGATAAGTATTCTAAATAAATCAAGCAGAATAAATAACATGTATTTTGACTAAAGTAGGAAATAAGGAAAATTCTATTGTGAAAAATATAGAAACTGGCAGGCATCTTAACATTTGTTTTTAAACCTATGGGAACTTAAGTTAATAATTAGCTTGCATAGGAATGTCTATCCCTGGGTTCTTTCTCTAGGACCTTTACTCACTTCTGTTTCTTGTGGTTTTGGTTATTTTAACATTTTCAGGTAAGGAATCATTCTTTAACAGGCTCCAAAATAAAATGAATAGCCATTTATGGTATTTTAAGTTTCTTTCTCATTACTCAAAATAGGCAAGCAGAGGGTAAACTTGCTGAGATGTGGCTTTGGGAGTGCCTACATTGAGTGAAGGAGGGCATCAAACAAGGGAATAAGAACTGATTTTTCTTTTAAGTTATGATTTAGTGTGTAAAGGCATGTGACATGGGGGCTCTGGATCCATGAAGTGGCAGTTTCACTAGAGATGACAGTTGAAGCAGGGGAGGATTCATCAAGGCCAAAGGCAGAGAGTATCTTCACCTAAAACTCTTCATCTTTTAGAGAATGAGAATGAGAGGCACCATATATTTTCAGTAGGAGAATGGCCTAGATTAAAAGGAGTTAATTTCAAGGGGTTAATCTAGTAACAGGTGCCCAAAGACTGGCAGCAGGAGTCATGTTAGCAGTCAAGGCCGCCATGTTGACAGGGATAAAATAGGGAAGAGGCAGCCAGGATGGCTTCGAGCCTCTGGAGCTGGGACAAGCTGATGTCAATATTTGGGAGTCACAAAGAACGTTTACTATGTAGTTCTGCTTCATTGATTTATTCAGCAGATATTGATCAATCACAATCAGTGCAGAGCTCATGACTCCCCAACAGTGGATTTATCATGCTGCTGTTAGACATTGCAGTGAGGCTCATAACAAGGCCATTTCTGTTTGTACCCGAACAGAAGCCACTGCTTCTGGGCTTCTGGGCTTCTGGGCAGTGCCCTCTGATAGTGTGTTTTCATTGACCACTGCTGAGAGCCATAGCCAAGTAGGAATGACGCATAGCATTTTTGGTTGAAAGGTGACCCTGCTCAGGGATTAGGGTGGCTCCAGGTTTAGGGTGGATCCTGCTGGATTAGGGTGGCTCCAGGTTTAGGGTGGATCCTGCTGGGAATAGGGTGTATCCTGCTGCCTCAGGCGCCCCGCTCCTTGAGTTCCCATGGAGTTCTCGCGGGGTTCTGAGAGAACGAAGAGCCCGGTGGAGGGAGTGTATTTTTCCCAGAACGTGCGTGTAGAGTGGTGTAGAGTGGTGTAGAGTGTCAGTGAGAGTTTGGGAATAAAGAGTTGCTGTTTGAATCTACAAGGCTTTGTGGTGGCTTGGTTATTTTGTGCCCAGCCAGACTGCGGCAGACCACAGAATAGAACAGTGGAACTGATACCAACTTTTCTCTTCTACAGTTGAGCCAAATGTATTCATTTTAGTCTTGCGTGGCTTTCTACCTAAAAACACCTGCCCACCTCTAAAATTCAACAGCCTATTAAAGTCCATTTGCCTCCATCACTGCTCCTCTCTTTATGTTCACAACTTCCCCCTTTCTATTCCACAGCTTACTCCCCAGTTTGAAACAGAAACAAGTTTATTCCAAAAAAGAGATGGCAGTGCTTGAGAGGGCTGATGAGTTTCTACAGAGACCGTCAGTTCAGCACTTAGCACATTGCTGGCGCTCAAGAATGAAAATAGATTTTTAAATGGGCTAACTGGTTATTGAGGTGCCCTCCGAATCTCCAGTGTTGCACAAATGTCCAGCCATCATTTGAAAAGCTAAAGCAATCTACATTAGACTCCCCTGTTATATTTTCTGCCTAAAGGTGACTGTTAAACTCCTCCCCACTCTTCCAAAATTAAATGCCTGGAAGATAGACAGGATTACGATCTTCTTATGCCAGGCTACTGTTTTTAACCTTAGCACAGCACAGAAACATGCAGTACCTTTTCCTAAGTCCCAGAAAGTTCTTCACAGACTTGTTTTTGCAAAGTAATTGAGGCACAGAGGTTGCCTTCCACTCACTTCTTTGGGTAATGGAATGTCTTATTCCCTCCTTGTCTTGACTGTGGAATCTCTGGGCTGTTCTGCTCCTTGTCAGATTTATTGGCCACACTTAGTACAGGCCACACAAGTGGCCTCTGTCAACTCTGATAAAAGAGGGAATTCAACACCCTTTTATGAACATTCTCCTTAAACCTGTCAGGCTCTAAAATTAGGCAGGAGTTGCTGGTGCCAGACATTCTTCTCTCCAAAGGGCTTGCCCTCTGCAGTTACCTCCTTCTTTCATATAGGAGCACCTCCTAATACATGTGATAACGGGAGTCCTAGTGTTGCTTCAGAGATCACCAAATCAGAACTAGATCGGATGTATCCTTGAAGATTGGGGGAACTTAAATGCTGCACATATTTGTTTTAGAGAAATTGGTTTTATTGCTAAATATATTCATGTCAAGGAGTAATATTTCAGGGGAGATAGTTGGTCTTTCCATAACTACTGTCATTCACTTCAAAGAACAGTAATGTTCTCTTGATTCCTTGTTTACTTGCTCTTCTTTTTCCTTTAAGGGAAGATGTTTTTATTGCATTTCTTTGAAGCCAGTCACATGTTAAGACAGCTAGCATGTATTCAGTGATGGCCATCTTGTGCCCAAACACTCTTCCTGAGGTAAACCCCCTTATATTTGTAGATGCCACTGGAAAGCCATGCTTGGCAGTAGAGATGGGTTATTTCTGAACTGTTAGACTATGGGCTTTACATAAACGTAAACTTTCTTTTCTTTAGTAGTCCTTTTAATTTAAAGAATTCAGCTCAAGGATGTGTGAGCCCTTATCAAATATTCATCAGAATGTGGTTTTAAACATGCAAAGTTAGAATCTATTTTAAATTTGATTACCATCTTAATCTGTTTTCTGATGCTACAACAAATTACCTGAGATTGGCTAATTAATGAGGAACAGTGGTTTATTATACTGGTCACTAATGTTTAGAAAGATTGAAAAGAAGTAGTGGTTTATTTAGCTCAGTTCTGGAGACTGCAAGGCCCAAGAGCATGGCACCATGTCTGCTGAGGCCTTCGTGCTGCATCAGAACACAGCAAAGCTTCAGATGGCGAGAGAGGACAAGCATGGTCAGCTCAGGTCTCTCTTCCTCTCCTTTAAAACCACTAGTCCCATCATGCAGGCCCTACCCTAATGACCTTATCTAATTTCGGTTTCTTCCTGAGGCCTCAGATCCAAATATCATCAACATTTGAATTTGGGAATTAAGTCTCAATATGCACATGGGGGAGTGGGGCATGTGGGGGGGGCAGGCAGAGTGGAACATGGCAATTGCCAAGAAAGTTAGCTTTCTTTATGATGCTCTGAAGCATTTGTTTGTTTGTTTTATTTGTGGAGAGAGTTGCACCTGTTAAGTCTTTTAAGAAAAACTATTGAAATTTTTTGTAAGAATGGCATGGCAAGATATAATGGGATTTTTCTTGTTTTAATAATTCATCTTCAAGATGGCAGTGCTGACTCTGTAAAGGATCATCTTTCCAAGAAGACTGATTTTGCTAAAATAGTAATACCAATCCCTATATCTGGAATATAGCTTTGAAATGTTTAAATGATTCCCTTTTAAAGAGCATAATGAAAGTAGAAAAGCTTATAAATAAGAGATGATACCTCTAATGGAATGTATTTGTCCCTTGGATTCCTTGACACGTGGTCCTTTTATTGAGCGGAAAAAAATCAAATGTGTTAAATCCATGCCAGATGTTGTAACGTTTACAGAATTTTGAATAGTTACACCTTGTATAGTTTAGCGGCAGAGCGCTTGCCTAGCATGCATGAGGCACTGGATTCAATCCTCAGCACTACATAAAAATAAACAAACAAAATAAAGGCATTCTGACCATCTACAACTACAAAAAAAAAATATTTTTTTAAAGACACAATAATAGACTGAAGTAATAATAGATTGAAATAAATTACTTTGTGATACAGTAGGGGAAAAACTCAGGACCAGGAACCTGAGAGACATTGGTAATAATTCGCCATAAGCCAGGAGTGTTACCTTAGTGGTTGTTTTTGTTTGTTTGTTTGTTTGTTTTGCTACTGGGGATTGAACTCAGGGGCACTCAATCATTGAGCCACATCCCCAGCCCTATTTTGTATTTTATTTAGAGACAGGGTCTCAGATGCTTAGCGCCTCGCTGTCACTGAGGCTGGCTTTGAACTCAAGATCCTCCTGCCTTAGCCTCCTGAGCTGCTGGGATTTCAGGTGTGCGCCACCACGCCCGGTGCCTTAGTAGTATTTATCTTCTTGGATTTTATTTTGTCATTTGAAAAATAAGAGTTATTAACTGGCTTGGATGAAGTCCTAGAGTGACAACCTGTTCTTGTATCTAAAATATTTTAAAGTCTCAGGATTTGGGATTATCACCTTATTTCCTCAAAGCTGAGAAAGAATTGACACCAGCTTTCTTTCCCGGGTGACTCAGTCTTGTAACTGCTTAGAAAATACCATTTTCTGTCCTCTGTCAAGAAACAGCATGAGTTTCACTGAGGCTGTGCTTCCTTATAGCCTTGTGCCTAGTGTTCTCCAATTTAAATGTGGAATAACATTGCCACACTGCTATGAGTTATAACAAAAACTTAAAATTTTTTTGTTTTTCATTTGTATTGTTTTGTTGAAGAATTTTTAAGTACAGAAAACTTAACAGTATATATTTAACTGAGTTAAGTGACAAGCTCTATGGCCCTTGCCTTTTCCAGCCTGGCATTGCGAGTCACAGGTTTTGAACCCAGGATGTTGCCTCTGCCCAGTGAGAGTAGCTCTCATGATATAGGTCACTATAATTGGTCCTCATGGTTTTCACCAGCTTAACCAGAGCCCCTTCATCTTCCAAGTTCACCCTGGTGTGATGACAGTGGTGCTGGTCTTCTTAGGGACTAGATAGCCCATCCTGGCCTTCCCCTGGATGCTGCAGAAGCAGACAAGAAGACAAGCAGCTCAGCAGATCCACATTTTGCTGATGTCTACACATTGTACACATGTATTGAAATGTCACATTGTAATTAATAAATATGTGCAATTGTTAAGTGCCCATTTAAATTTTTTTGAATATTTTAAGAATAAATTTTAAAGGAAGAATGGGTATATATTGGCAGCTCTCTCATTGGTTACAAGTATGAGAAATGGAAACATTTTTGTTTTTTAACTTGAACCTGAATATTTTGGTAACAATAAGCCATCAGAGAATGGAAAACCAACATTTAAGCTCTGGTAACTGTTCACTAAGAGTGAATGGCTATCATATGATATACATAGATGAGTGGCATGATGACTTTTGATTGCATCAGTGAGCAAATTATAAATGTGTGTACAGCCACTCTTTTTTTTTTTTTTTTTTTTTCCTTTTGGTACTGGGGATTGAACCCAGGAGCACTTAACCATTAAGTCACATCCCTAAACCCTAAACCTTTTTTTTTCTTTTTGAGACAAGGTCTCAGAAAGTTGATTAGGGCCTCACTAAGTTGCTCAAGCTGGCTTTGAACTTGCAAAGTTCCTACGTCAGCTTCCCAAGCTGTTGGGATCACAGGCACTGTAAGGGTAAAAGAAATTGAAGTTAAAGCATAAAAGTTAAAGGGTAAAAGACCGGGTGTTGTAAAAGTTTCTAAGCTGCAAGGTCTGAGTTAAAATGTAAAGGAGGTATTGTTAGGTTTCTATGCTACCTGCAAAACCTGAAATTTCTGTAGCTGTTAAGACAATGCTTAGAACCGCCCAGTAAACATTTCCCCTGGCTGTTTGGTTGTTTAATAATTCAGGACTCTGTGTAACTGGTCACGTAGTCCTTTAGGCCCTAAAACCAATCAGTTTAAATGTGTACCCCGTTTAGAAATGACCTATCACTCCAGCCTGACCTGTTCCCGCCAATGAATGAACCAATCATGTTTAGGAGTTGTTGTTCAATTTTCCCGCGCCTCATGATGATTTGTTCTGATGTATACAAAGCCCTCCGCCCTCCCCAAAAAGTGTACTTAAGCAGTGCTCAGCCCCTGCTCGGGGCTCTGGGCTGCTTTCCCTTCTTGAGTGGGCACGGAGCCCCAGCATGCTGGTTCAATAAATCCCCTTCTGCCAATTGCATGAGTGGTCACTTGGTGGTCTCTTTCTCCGTTTCGCGGGACCCTTACAGCACACACCACCTGCCCATTCACTTTTTAAATGAGGTAAATCTGGGTGGTTTAAAACATAATTCCATGGTAATCTTGCTTAGTGAGGAGTCTGAGGGCAGGTAAGTTGTAGCCCATTATTAGCCTGGTTCTTTTTATCACTATATAAATAACCTATGTGTTTGTGAACATGTATAAATAGGTGTTTCTCTGTAGGCTTATGAAAAAGCTGGGAAGGACATACACCCCTCAGTAGAGGTAGAGATGGACGTGCAAGGGAAAAGACCAAAACACTGTCGCATGACCCTTGAAAGAGCAGTGGTGGCTGAGATAGAGGAGCACACAAGGTAGGAAAGTGGTGAGCCGTGGCATGGGTTACTCTGGATAGGTTTGGTCAGGAAGGAAGAGGGAGATGGAAATTCAGCTTGAGGAGCAGACAAGGTGATGCAAAAGCTTCTTTTTCTTATATAGATTAGGAGAAATGTGAGTCTGTATGCCAGGGAAAGAGAAAATACAAAAACAGTGGTAACTGAAGGAGCATGGTAGTGTTGGAGGCGGTAAGGAATGGAATCAAGACTAGGCGATCCTTCTTTTCTCTGGGTTGTAGAGGTATTTCTAACAGGTTCTTCATAGATACTTAGGCAATAAGTCTGATAAAACACTGGTGCAGACTTTGAGGTGGAGCTTTTTGGTGAGGTTTGAGGGAAGCAAGTAGAAGCAAGGAATTTGCTAGTTTCCCCTTCTAATCTAACAAAATGGCTTCAAGAACAAAGCGGTGAACAATACTTAATGGCGAATTCCTGGACTGAAGAGGGTGTTTTAAGAGCTCCAGGGGAATGGCCTCTTTGGAGACAGGCCACATACAAACTGAAGGGAATGCAAATGGGTGGTGTTAGGTGTGGAAGGAAGTAGGAAACAGGTACTCTGGAGTTGATTGTGGGTGGGTAGGGAGACATTAAGGAAGACATGGGAAGGGAAAGATATGAAAAATTCATTTAAGGAGAGGAAAAAAGAAGGCATAATTCCAGAGCCCATCTTAGGTATTACTAATTTGTGATGAAGTGGGTTGGGATCTCCCAAGTGTTTAGATACCCAGAAGAGGAGAACAAATGCAGTGGGTTAGGATTAGGATTAGAGGACTTCAGGCATGAGTGACATTTACAGGGCTGACAAGATTTCCTGAGCTGAGCCAGAAAGCACGAGAGAAGCTGACAGCCAGAGAACAGAAAGTACTGATTGTCATGAAAAGAGTTTTAAAAAAATAATAAGAGCAGATACCCTAGGAGGAAAAGGAAAGGAGGGCAGTGAACGAGTAAGTTGGTCAGAGTGGGAGGTCCTTGCAGATCAGCTGCCAGCTCTGAGAGCCAAGGTGATGGGTGTATGCTATGAGGGGGCTCTGCAGGTCCTGTTTCTCTTTGCCTCTCCAGGGCTTAGCCGCGTGCCTGGTGCATAATAGACATGACAAACATTTAAATGAAATGGGGTAGAATGGAGTTAAGTGAAGGTCTTGATCTTGCAACATTTGAGTGTCTGGTCAGGGTGTTGGACAGCATCATCCTCATCATAAAAGTCCCTAAGGGAAATCACAGGAGAACTGGGTTAAAAGAGTCCCATATTGAAGTTATCAAAAATGGTGGGGAAATATCTGGTTTTAGTTTACATTAACTTGTGAGTATAGAGAAAATGATAAAAGCAAATGCTGTGGCCAATTTGGGTGAGCCCATTTCCCTGCCACAGAGCATACAGGAAACATGCTAAATCTATAGGTTTGGGGACTCCATCTTCTGGGGATGATGCCTGGGAAAGAGTATTTCTAACAGGTTCTTCATAGATACTTAGGCAATAAGTCTGATAAAACACTGGTGCAGACTTTGAGGTGGAGCTTTTTGGTGAGGTTTGAGGGAAGCAAATAGAAGCAAGGAATTTGCTAGTTTCCCCTTCTAATCTAACAAAATGGCTTCAAGAACAAAGAGGTGAACAATACTTAATGGCGAATTCCTGGACTGTTTTTAATGACTGTTTCCAAAATGCCCACAGGGATTCCTTCCATAGTTATCCATAGACTCAGGATTCAGTTTGCTCTTTTATTGAAGAGTCAGGTTTAGGGTTAGTTTAGGGTAGGGTCCATTGCCATTCCATATATGGAAATGGCATAGAATGGCTGCTATGTTTGAATGCATAGAAAGGGATTGGATAAAATGTATATACACATGTAAGTGGTATGTATATTTTAAGACTGCAACAGCCTTTTTGTAAGGCATTTTCTTGCCCACAGTAAAATCATATTTACAATGCCCTTTCACTTTTGGACAGTTCAGAATACTGTTATCTTAACATCAGAATCACACCAACCTAAAGTGTGGATTTATTTCTGCACCTACAGGCATATGGGGGCTTTGGACTTTTGATGGTATTCTGAAAGGATGTGTTGGTCCTACAGCCAGATGAGAGAATGGCAGGCCAGTTTGCAGGCTTTGGAAATCTTACAAGAGGTCACAGGAAAAGTGGTATGAGAGAAGGAGTGGAATTATCATGAAGCAGCAAGAGACAGAACACTTTGAGAACAGGCGCAGGGTCTTAGAATCGGCAGAGATGAGATGCGTCAGTGTAGCTGGGTGAAAGCAGGGGGCACAGGGGAGGCCAGCCTGGGAGGGAGAGCTGGGCAGGGACTTGCAGAGAGATGGGCAGTTGGCAGGTGGCTGGAAGGAACACCGATTTGAGCAGATGATTCAGTTATGGTGGCATCCTATGAGACATGATTCATTTGCTTTGATGCTGTGCCTCTGTGGCTAAAGAGCCCTCCTTTCTTCCCATCTCAGAGGTGAAGGCCTTGTGTTCCAGCTCATTAGCCCAGCCAGCCACTTCAGGATGGTTCCTCTTACTCTGCATTTACTTGAACCCACTCACACAGCTCCATCAGTGGCTGCCAACACGAAATAACTTCAAACAAAACTGTCTACTCTGCAGAGCAGGCACCGTGATTCCTAAACTGCCACATTTACTTTCTTTACCTTTCTCTCCAAAGTCAGAAACAGATGCTTTTTAGTCATACTATTCACTGACAGGATGCAGAGGATGACCAGCCTTGGAGCACTTATCACAGTCCTACACCCCCTCCCCCAAATCCATGGTGCTTCCCCTCCCGATTATCTCCAAGGATTTTGTGGCTACTTTCTGCCGCAGAACTGCTGCCATCAAAAGTTGTAGATTCAGTTTAGCTCCAGGTCATACAAAGCGTGAAGGCTCACAGGGGAGGTCAGCATGAAGTTTCTGAGCTAAGGCACTTTCCAAGTGTCAGGGTAAAGACGCCATGTTTGCCTGAAGGGAAAACGATTTGCAGCTTTTCTGTCTGGAAGAAGCCATTATCGGCTTTTCGTGGCTTATCATTTATTCTATGGCTTATCGCTTGAATAGCATTTAATGTTCCCTTCCTTATCCTTTTTCTCTTAATCCTTTATTCAAAAGTAATGAATATGGAGATGTTGACTGAACTTGCCCAAGGTGGCCCAGATTCGGGAAGGTTTGAGGAGCCTTCATTGTCAATACTGGAGAAAATATCTTTGTTTACCCAGGAATAATAGGATTTCTATGGTGTTCTTCACCAGCTTAAGTTAATGTCTTCTCGTTGCTAACATTTGTTTAGTAGTCAAGCATAGAAAAATGAAGATGTATTAAGTGTCTTCACTTTTTAGGGGAGGAAGCCAAATGTGAAATTTGTTTTCAAGAAGTCTCCCTAGATTAAGTTGCTTAAAAAGATGGCAGAATCTAACTTTTCCAATGCCAAGAAGGATACTGAGCAGAGAATTGAATGCCTATTCTCTCACGTGCCCTGTGAAGGCCCTAAGAGGTGGACCTGATGGCCTCATTTTGGGGATGAAGAACTGAGGCTGAGGGAGGATCAATGACTTGTGTCTAACTAGATAGCTATGGAATAAGAATTCAAATCCAGTCTCCCTATTTTCAGACCCATGCTCTTTAAACTATCCCCATAAAATTGAAAGATGCCTCACTATCAAATAGCCCTCTAATGGTACTAGATTTTCACTGTGCTTCTGTACATGAGGAGAGTACCACCTCTTTTTCGCATTTAAAAGTATGCAAGTATTTACCAAGAGATGCTAAATCTAAGTATTCTGCTTTCTTTTATTCTAGATTTTCTACCCTAGCAAGGATGGTACAAAGATTCCAATGTTCATTGTGCATAAAAAAGGCATAAAATTAGACGGCTCTCATCCTGCTTTCTTATATGGCTACGGTGGCTTCAACATATCTATTACACCCAACTACAGGTAAGTATGGGACACTCTTGAACTTGACATGTGTTTGATCTTTACATAGTGGAAAGGAACCAGAGACTGGTCTACTAAATCATCTCTAATATACTCAATTACATATTTCTTGATTGTTTTCTTACAAGGAAGGAATGTATTTGATAACTATTTGAATTTTTGCTCAGGAATTACAGGAAATGTGATGACAAGCTAATCTTGTTTTTTTTAAAAAAAAAAAAATGTTCTCAGTGTAACTAGATTTAGAGGCTTTAGCCTGTCTACAAAAGATTAGTATCAATTGAGGTCTTGAAAAAAGGAAGCACCTATCTTCACTGTCGTTTATTACCAAATCAGCCTTTACCCCAGAATTCTCTTCAGTGGGCATGTTTTAGATGATTTTTTTTTTTTTTTTTTTTACCAGCAGAGACTTAAAATACAATGTCTTAACATTCAGCCATAAATATTTTCTGAAAAATCTGTTATTCATTTTAAACTGTTATGTGCTTATTGTTTGTGATTATTTCCCAGATAACTTATGTTTGTTTACATATTGCCATTATTTATGTAAACCACTGTCAGTATTTTTGCAAACTTGGTTTTAATATCCCATTCCTTAGTATGGAATTTGCTTTGAGTGTTTTTAATAAAAAGTTTTCTACAAGCAACACCAGCTTTAAACCAACTTCTAAATAGAGCATCACATAAAATCTGATTCACAGATTCACCCAGGATCTTTTTTATTTGAGAAGAGATTCATAGACTGAACATAAATTTGGAATGGGTTCAACAAGCTATCCCAGAGTAGAGTGCAAGAAAGCCACTCATTATTATAGAATGAAATATAAAACATGGTCGCTGCCCTCCTCAAGTGGTTTATAACCAAATTGTGGACTTTTTTGAACATCTGGCTAAAGAGTTTGTTAGGAGCTAATGGAGGTTTTTGTATAAAATGATAGATTTGTGTCCCTGAACTAAAGGGACACTAGGAGAATGTTATTACCGATACTATTAATTCATTCTGACAGCGCCATGTCCCAGGCACGGCGTGAACCCTGGGTGACAGCAGCCCCCAGATGGACTTCCCAGGCAGAGATTTGCGATCTCATTAGTACTCCATATCTATGTGGTAAAACCACATGCCATATTTATTCTGTGATAAAATTATAGGCTTCACCTTTAAGTCAGTGATGCTTGAGCGTAAGGGCAGTGAACACATGCCAGTGAATAATGAGAAACTCACATCCCAAGCCCCATTCCTGTGGTCCCAATAGGGATCTAGACCACACCGATCACTGAGTGGATCTACTGTAGCTAGAAGCACTGACCTTTGTTCATTTGTACTTAAAATCTCTGTGCTGAAAATCAAGTTGAGTCCCAGACCATTTCACCCAGAACCATGTGAATGTAATAGTAATTTCAAAAAGAGCCCATTAGAGATGCATGAAGTGTAGAAGACCAAGTGACTGAAAATGAATTTGGCAGATTGGGGTAGATGTCATCAGGCCAACCATATCCAATTTTAGTTATCTTTCCTCTTCATCATCAACATCGAGGAAATTAACACTAAAGCCACCTAGAGCTTTAGGTTTGCAGAAGCCCTCCTTTTTCCCATTACTGAGAATTATAAAATTCTCAAACAGTTCAAGGCAAAATTAACTAATAGAAAAAGAAACATCACTCAGCCTTTTCACAGTGAAAAGGGAAGAAACAAAATCCAAATTTTCTGAAGAACTTAGAAGCTTTGTGTAATTTTTATTTCTACAAAGTATTCTCTAGCCCTGAGAACTGTTCTTATTTTCCAGTCTGTGAGCTTGTTATCCTCTCTTATTCCCTTTATTGACTAGTTTAATATCCAAAGTTCTTTAGAACTGGAAAACATGGAAAGCGTTAAGGAAAAGAAAAAAATGAGAGCGGGGGCCATTGTCGGTTGCACCCGCAAGCCCCCAACTATTCTTGCCTGAGCTGGCCTTGTTGCAAAGATAAATTCCGTGTAAAATGAGGGCCTCTGATTTTTGCTGTCTGCATAGTGAAGTATTTATTAGTAAGAAAAGTGAAATATAATGAATGTTCAGGTAAACATCTGAGCTTTGCAGGTAAACATTAATACTTTATTGTAATCAAGTAATATAAAAATTGGGCTGGTATTTAGATTCTATTATGCATATAGTGTTTTCAGGGATACATTTGATTTTTTGTGATGAAGAGAGCTCAGCAGTGCTTAGCAGATAGTTGCTGGGAGGTTAACTGTCTTCTCTGTTCCTCAGTGTATCCAGGCTCATTTTCGTGAGGCACATGGGTGGCGTTCTTGCTGTGGCCAACATCAGGGGTGGCGGTGAATATGGAGAGACATGGCATAAAGGTAGGCTGTTTTCTCTGAAACAATCTCAGGTCTGGCACAGTCCAGGCTCAGGATGTGCCGACCTTCTCATTTAAATGGGCTGAGGGCGTGAGGAGCAGAAAAGCATTTTTTTGGTTGAGACAAATGAAAAATAATAATTTTCAAACACATTGCAGGCACTGCCCCCCTTTAAAAATAACCCATTCTGTTCACATTTTACTTTCTTTTGTAGTCTGATAACAAAGCACGTATTTTTCAGAAGTATTCCCCATAAGACCATAATCAAAACTTGGGATTTTTGAGCAATGTACAAGGTGCATTTTTAATTATCAGCATCAAAAGTGACTCTTGAAGCTTTTTGGTATTTTTCCTGGCAGCCTTGCTTGTAAAAATTCAGTATTATTCATCTGTCTCAAAACACACTTCAAAGCAGGTCATTTGCTCCTAAGAGAGCGGTCTACAGCTCTCCTCCCAGTGTGGTATCCCCTTGTTCCCAACACTACTGGGAGATTCTGGCCTCCTCACATTGCTGCTATGACTATCAAGTGTGGGTTTTAGACACAAGAATATAGTCACTGTTCCTCCTGAAGCACATATTTGAGTTGACTGGCTAGTACTCAGCTTCATACCTCAGAGGGTCACAGTTTCCTTTTTTTCTAAATAATCACCTCTTTTAAAACCCTTTCTCTTCCATTTCTTTGTATGTGGAACATCCCACCACCCTGACCTGGCTTTTCTGTAGATAGAATTGAATTCATAGACCAACCAGTGTCTGATGAGGGCATTTTTCACTTGCCTTGGTCCTATGTCCTTGAGGATGGTATGGGTCAGGACTTCCACTTCTGCCAGCTTCCTAGTTCCCTGCTCTCATTATCAGCTGTCATTTATAACAAGGCCTACTGGGACGAAGGGGGCCACCAGTTCCTAGACGTGAAATCTTGAAAAAACTAAGGTTTTCTCTTTTAAGCCCCTCTGGTCATCAGGGGCCACCGCCATCTGATAAGGAAGATGCCTGGGTCCTGGCTGACTTTTTCCCCTGTTTATTAACTTGAACCAACTGATTTTCCAAAGTCATAGGAGTCAGACAAGTTGGAACTTGACTAAGACTAAAAATAGATTGATTCATAAGCTTTCTCAAAGATGACACAGTAAAAGGACCAGAAATGGACCTTTTCCAGTTACAGCCTCATATATAGAACATTGATAAATGTAAATTCCCTCTGTTCCTTGAGTTTAAAATTTAGTGGTCTTAAATGTATAGCCATGATCCCCAAGTGACATTTTTCCTGGAAACTAAGTAATCCTAGCTGTTCAAATTCACTGATAATTTCTTATTAAGATTTTAATAACATTTGTTTTGATATGAAAACATTTCTTCAATAGCAGTGCTTCATCTTTAATTGAATTTCTGCAAAAGTGGTTCATTTCAGATCTAATTAGATCTGTGCCTGCTCTTTGTTCATTTCAGAGGCAGTTATTTCAGACATCTGTTCCTTTGAGGACATGCCTTTGGCCTTTACTTGTAGATATTCCAAGACCCCATAGCTGTTTCTCTGGGTTTTTTTGTTTGTTTGTTTGTTTGTTTGTTTGTTTAATACATTGGAATGGCTTATAGACAGTAAAACCTTGAGGTCTTATTTCATCCATGAATGGAGAAGCCCCCCTGTGCTTTGCTGAAGCACCACGTCACCACCCAATTCCTACTGTTACTGTAAATTAGTAACCAAGGGCAAAATCGGATCATGTACCCACTACAGACTCCTGCAGGGAGGAGGGGAGCTGGGTGGAACTTGGGGGGCTGAGCTCCATAATAGAGGCCTTGTTTCATTTTACCTTCAGCTTCTCCAAAATAGAGATTCTTTCTGATGCCATGCTTCTCTCACAAAACAGATCTGTCCTCTTTGGGGCACTTGCCTTTTAAGTTCTAAGGGTTTTAATAAAATCCAAATTCACCATATGTGTGAATTTGGGCCTGCAAGTCCAGGGGTATTCATTGTAGATTTCCACAGCACATAAAACTTCAATTGAGGCATTTCTTTAAATGTTGTTTTAGCCACCATTGTTTAGATTGATCCATAGTTGAAACTGTGCCGTTTTGTTATTTGAACTCCATTTAAGTTAAACCGATTTTTGTGTGTGTTTTGTTAATTAACTACCTTTCACTTTGGCACATCATAGGTGGTATCCTGGCCAACAAACAAAACTGCTTTGATGACTTTCAGTGTGCTGCCGAGTATCTGATCAAGGAAGGCTACACGTCTCCCAAAAGGCTGACCATTAATGGAGGTTCAAATGGAGGCCTCTTAGTGGGTAAGAACTGAATTTTACTCTTTGTACCTACCAAGTGACCCATATGGGGTCTCCAGATAGAATTGCCTGTGAAAAGATTGCCTGATTTATACTGGTACAAAGAAAGCAAAACCATTTGTATTGGGGCACCTGATAAATAAGAGACATACTCATGACAGCAGGAAACGAGACCCCATGCCCTCCTCTGAGGCCTTCCCCCACTGTGGGATCAAGGGTTCAGCCAGCACAGAGCTGATGAGCCTGGTAGCCTGATTGTGCTGCTCAGAACTTGTAAGATGTATCCTCCTTGAACATTATGCCGTTGGCTGCTGAGAGAGGCCATGAAAGAAGATGGGGTATTTAGAATAGAGCCATAGCCTTATAGGAATGAAATAGTTAATTCTAGTCATTCTTAGGAGTGGCTCCCACTTGTTGAGTACCTATGTCTAAGCCCTTGATATGCACAGTTATTGTCCAGGGAGGCACTGAGTGGTTGAAAAGCTCATTGGTGTCACACAACTGAAAGCTGGGGTTAAACCTGGTACTGTGATTCTGAGTTCTGCTCTTCTATGTGGCACTACCTGTATGCAGCTTTTTCTAATTTTATTTTTTTCCTTAGTAGCATTCAATACTGTCATGAATGTATGCGGTAGGCCTGGACTGTGCCCTGCACCCCTTGGCATTTAGGATGTGAAATGTCATCATACGTGTGTAGAAGAGCACATCGACACTTAAATATATGTGACAAGTCCACTTTGGGGAGGAGGTGGTCAGGGGACAGAGCATTCATTTGTCCATGTCTTTGCAAGATGCTGTCATTTTTAAAAAAAAAAATCATTTCCAGGCTGGGATGTAGCTCAGTGGTAGAGCACTTGCCTAGCACGTACGAGGCTCTGGGTTTTATACCAATCTTCCAAAGACAAATTCCCATGAAGGTCCAAAATAATTTGTTTTAATTTGGAAGGGATATTGACAATCATTTGGTTCTTCATCAAATATTTATTGGACACTGAGAAGTGCCAGGCATTTTTTCAGATACTGGGCCTATGTAGAGCATCTCTACCTTCATGGGGCTTTCATCCTAGAGGCAGAGGATAAACCAAGGGCATCAGGGTTTCTAAGGGGAGGGGTGGGAATTCAGTGTTGAAATCAAAAGGTGTGTGGGAACTGTTTTATTGCCAGACACAGGAGAAATCCAAATTCCTTAACTTATTCCTAGTCCTGCCAGCTTTGATGTTACTCCTCCCTGACTGCCTCACACTGAGTTAGGTCCCCTCATACCACACTTTCCCAGCAGTAGTGATTGCCGTACTTCAATTGTAGTGGTTCATTCACTTCTTGATCTTCCCCACTAGATTTATTCACTGAAACAGGTACAGGCCTAGTGCCCCACATGGTAAATATTCAATACATATCTGTTTAATATTGTTTTAAAGTTTGAAAAACAGGAGATGATGAGCCAACATTGGTTAGAGCCTTCAGCTGTGTTTCAGACCCTGTTTTGCCTCAAGCTAGTCCTAAGATCTTAACTACCCCCACCAGCTATGAACGCACATGGGTGGAGAGAAGGGGACATAGGTTCCTCATAAAGTCCTCAATCTTTTCTGGTAACACCCCCACCTCATTGAGATTAACTTTGGGGGACAAATCGTGTTAGTGTTGCTTTGTATATTTAGATGTTTCTTTCTTGGTTTTCAGCTGCTTGTGCAAATCAGCGTCCTGACCTCTTTGGTTGTGTTATTGCCCAAGTTGGAGTAATGGACATGCTGAAGTTCCATAAATATACCATCGGTCATGCCTGGACCACCGACTATGGGTGCTCAGACAGCAAACAACACTTTGAATGGCTCGTTAAGTATGTTTTGATTGACATATGCTATTAATGATTTGATATCTTAATAGTCAACAGAATTAGTATCTGATGCTTTGTCTCCTTGGTGTGTTTTATTTGCATATAATTTACCTACAAGAACAGAAGAGGTGGGAATACCTTCCACCTTGTTTTAATATGGTCTTTAACAAAAACAAACTTTAAAGGTGTGATAGGCAATATTGCAAAGATGGCCCTCCAGGATTCCTGTCCTTGGTTATTCAGTTAAAAACTATTGTATAGGTACTTTGCAGATAGAACAACAGCCATCACGTAAAGGGAACTTTAGTTCTACAACTGCATAGGACAGTTCTGCCAACAAACTGAGCCTGAAAGTAAATTTTTTTTTCCAGTTTGCCATTAAGAGCCCACCAATGTCCTTAAGAGACCCAGAGAATCCAACTGAGCCAACTCACAGAATTGTGAGATCAGAAGTCTGTTTTAAGCTGCTAAGTTGGTGGATAATAATTTGTTACTGCAGTAATCAGAAACTAATACAAAAAGGTATCATACATTGTATCAGTATGTGGAATTTCCTTTTCTAAATCAAGAAATAAGAACATAAAAGAACACATGCAAACATAATTAAACTCCCTTTGTGCTCAGTGTAACTACATATTTGAAACTACAAGTTTCATTACTCTAATATTGTACAACTTACCTCATTCATAGCCCTCAACCACTTTGGTGGTAACAATGAGTAAATAACAGAATTTGGGGATTATTTATCAGCATCCTTTAGGAACAGTCCTTGGACTGGCACAAGAGGCCTGTTTTCCCATCCCAACATTCTCAAAATAACTTGGTCATTTTTAATTTGTTTTTTATGACTTTCATAATTAAAATGACTGAATTTTTTAATTGAGTACTTTGAAACTATTGCATTCTGTTCTCTAAGGGGGAAAAAAAATTCACGGTGAAAGCTGTTACTTTAAAATACTCAAATGGCAACATGCACCCAGGGAAATAAATCCTGTGTAAACTCATTTGAAAAAAGTTTGAATTTTTTCTTCTGTGATATTCCTACCTCAGATTTCAATTTTCTAACTCTGATCTCGCAGGGCTTTATTTTCCTTTTACCTTCTGTTACTAAATGAGCTTAGATCTCATTTACCTACAGCTAAATTAGCTAGAAAGGACCATATGGGAACTCTGGAGTGCATCCCTTGGAGCCCCATCTAGAATATTAAAAGGTGTTTTCTCCCAAAAGAGCTGGACCTCTGAGTCTGGGAATGTCTAGGGTAAATAAAGCCTAATAAACAGGCTGTTCTTTCTACAGACCATCTCCTGAAAATTTTGAAACCACTCTGTAGTTTCAAAACTTACCACATCTGTGATGTTGTCTGTGAATCTCAAAGTGGGGAGTATTTTTAATAGGAACTGAGTTTTCCACATTTGTTCCCAATAGAATAAACCCTTATGTGGAGGAGGGGTTTGGTTGGGAAGCAGATCCCCCATGTTAGGTATTGGGAAAACAAACTCCCCGTGTTTTAGCTTTGACTTGGTGAGCTAAGAAAATTTTATACTCTTTTTACTACACTTCAAAATAAAACTCTGCTGAAACAGTTGATTAAAATCATTAATACTGAATACATTGAAAAATATAACATTGGATAAAATGTACAGATATTTCTTGAGCCTTAATCATTATCAATCACTATCTAATTTACTGTTTTTATTCTTGAAACTGTCTTTGTTAACTTACCTTGGAAACTTTTCTCATATTTCAAAGGGTTCCTCTTCCACTAAATTTCTCTCCATTGGCCAAAGGCAGTTTCTTTTCTGCTGAACTGTGAAAGCCAGCAAGAGGCTCAGGAGCTCACCTGGGCTTCCTTGGTTTGTAGATAAGAAAGACACATGCTCTTCCTGAGGTTGCAAAGCTAAGCCTGAAATAAAGGCTTTATAGGGATAAGGGAAAGAAAGCCACTGTACACTGGCTTTGAAGTTCAACAAAAGATTAATAGCTAAATAGTCACACTCTGTAGTTTCAAAAAAACAAGTCATTAGTCCAACTACGTAGCAGTGAAAAAGTCTAAAGAATACCAAAAGATACAGCTCTAAACACTGAGTGTGCATATAGTTTGGCTTATTTCAACAGCCCTGCGAGTTTCTTTCTTACATAATATTTCAAAGTTAAAGCTACATACATGACATAGCTCCTGTTTTCAGTAGCCCTTCCTGGTCATGGCCTAAATGATGAGCAAGCAAAATGCCATGCCACTCACATTAGGCAACAGAAATCCTCCTTGCTAGTAAAGTTAAACTGGTATATTAGCTTTCTGTCATTGTGACCAAAATACCCAGCAAATACAGAAGGACAGCTTTATTTTGGCTCATGGTTTCCAAGGTTTAAGTCCATAGTTGGCTGACTCCAGGATAGAAACATCATGGTAGCAGGGTGAGGCGGAGGATAGCGGCTCAGCTTGTGGCAGCAGAGAAGCAAAGAGGAAGGGGTCAGGGACAAGACATTGTACCAAAGGACCTACTTCCTTCAGCCACACTCCTCCATCCTACTGTTTCCATCTCCTCCATCCTACTGTTTCCATCTCCTCCCAGTAGCCCCATTCAAGTTATTAACTCATCAAATGCAATAATCCAGTGAGAAAGTCAGAGCCCTTGTGATCTAATCACTCCCCAAAAGTCTCTCTGGACACTGCTGCAATGGCAACCAAGTCTTTGACACACGAGCTTTTGGGGGACATACCAAACTAATGGCTGGTATACCACACAGATCCCTGTGCCACACTGGTCTTTCCTGATCATCCTCTTGATCAATTCTGCTTGTGACAAAATCTCACACAAGTGCCTTTGCCTTTCAGATACTCCCCACTGCACAACGTGAGGCTGCCCGAGGCGGATGGCGTCCAGTACCCGTCCATGCTTCTCCTCACTGCTGACCACGATGACCGGGTGGTCCCGCTCCACTCCCTGAAGTTCATTGCCACCCTACAGTATGTGGTGGGCCGCAGCCGGAAGCAGAGTAACCCCCTGCTCATCCACGTGGACACCAAGGCTGGCCACGGGGCGGGGAAGCCCACAGCCAAAGTGATAGAAGAAGTCTCAGATATGTTTGCGTTCATAGCACGATGCCTGAACATTGACTGGATTCAGTAAACGGGATTTCCTGCTCCTCCGACAGCCACAGAAAACCTCAAGGGCTTTCACACCGTTCCAACCGAGAAACCACTGGGCACAACGCTCCCCACATGGGCACTGTTCCTGCACACAGACTACAGTTGAACAGAACTACTGTGGGAATTTTATCTTTTTTAGGCTTCTCCTTTTTAGCAAGCCCTTGGTGTTTCTTTTCCCACCCTATCCAGGCACATATTTTAAAAAGAATTTTAAAAGGCATGTTTGGATAAATAGCTCAATGTCAGCAAACGTGTGAATACTAGATTGCTGAATTAAGGGTCGTAGCCGGGCATCCTCATACATAACTCAGTGAACTTTGCTTCTATAACCGTAACCTATATATTCCTTAAATAAATGTGAGAACTCTTCTCATGAAAGACTTCATTGCAATACTAATAAATGCTATTTAAGAATAGGAGGCTTTATTTTTGGTTCCTTTGCATTGAAGGGCATCACTTGAAATGCAGTTGACCATGGGGATAAAGCATTTCATCTTTGTGCAACTCATTAGTTTCCAAACCCTTGAATCATAGAATGTAAGCACTGAAAAGAAGTTGAGCTTATCCATTCCCACTCCCCAGTCTCTAGTGAAGCTGTTAGAGGCAGCTCACTGTCTTAAACATTAGCACTCAGATCGGGGTGATGATACTGATCTGGGACTCTTTTGATTTGGCTGCCTCCTTTTAAAAATCTGTGAGGTGGAAAATTCAAATTACTCACCTATCTGACCACATATTGATTTGGTTACAGAATGTTCCTGGAAATCAGAATGCCTCAGATATGAAACTAAGAGGCCCCCTGTGTAAATTATCCAAAGATGAACTCATCCAAATTTACAGTCAGAATTTTTAGCCTTTCCCAAGCTGTTTCACCTCCATAAACCTCTTCTTGAAAATTAAAATAGTCATTATTTAAAAACAAACATGCAAAATTAAGAAGAAACAGTTTGGGTTCATCCCACTCCCCAAGAATCTTTTAAGGTGAGGATATGCCATCCCTCAAACTTTCACTTGTGATATTAAAACAAAAAATTACATCAAATAATGTTACTTTGCCAGGCACTGTGGTGCATACCTATGATCCCAACAGCTTGGGAGGGTGAGGCAGGAAGATCGCAAATTCAAAGCCAGCCTTAGCAATAGCAAGGCACTATGCGACTCAGACCCTATCTCTAAAATAAAATAAAATAGAGCTGGGGGCTCAGTGGTTTAGTGTCCCTGAGTTTAATCCCCGGTACTCCCCACCCCAAAATAATAATGTTACTTTGAGTGTCAGTTTGTGAAATGCTGATCTAATTTATAAGAAAACAGTTTGTCTTGCTTTATCAGATATGATGAAAGTAATTATTTTACATGAAGTATCTTAACTATATATAAAATTGCAAGTAAGTCCTATCTTCCAAATCTCATACAAACATAATTTAAGTGCTCTACTTTTCAAGTCATGGTCAAAAAATCTACCTATTACTCCATACCAAGTGTAACTGAAAGGTGACCATAACTTGGTTTCTCTCTTCTAGAATCATGCTGTTACTGTTTGAGTATATGCATAAAGCAGCTGTCATTGAACATCTGATTCATTATAACCTCAGGAGAAAAGCTATGCCTCTAGTGCAGAGCATGTAGAGACTGACAACAGTCTATCAGAGAGATGCTCGCACTAGCCAACTACAAAGAAACCTCTAGTGCAGCAGAAAAAAAGCAATAAAATACTCTTGCCCAAGGCAGCCCTTTCCTGAACTGGGTGAGTCACTTGAGGTGCAGCTACCAGCTGACATGCTGGGGAGCATTTTCTAGCTTGTGCAGGATCTAACAATCCTTTCCCACTGAGTTCTCCTACTTACAAGTAGAAAGTAGAAATTTGGTGTGGAAGGTCTGAGCTTCAGAGTCAGGCCTGGGCTCAAATCCCAACTCTTTCATTTGGTAACTGGCAATGAAGTAGAATAAAGAAAGTAATGTGTTGATGAGTGCCTAGCATACGATTGCTTCCAATTACAAGATCTCTTTTCCAGCCTAATTTTTCAATCTCAGTTTTAACTCAGTAACTCCTCCCATAAACTAAAAGGTGTCGTTTAAGCTTTAAAAATTGGAAGTAAGATTTGAGATTGGACTCTTTTTCCAGAACTCTGTCTTACATTGGTCTGCGGTGTTGGGGGGCGAGGGGAGTTCTACCCTTGCACACGTGGTCTAACAGCCCTGTCAATGGGCCTAGCTGAATGCCACAGAGCATTTGTTACCTTGGGATAGTCATATTTGTGCTGTTAAATGTATCCATACTTGGAATATTATAAAACTCTAATTAATCATGTTTCTTAATACTCCTACGGAACTTAGGCAACTATGCACAGATGGTGCTGTTAGAAAAGGTTAAATTTCAGCTAAGGAAGCCTGTCACCAATCTGTCCATGGTCAACAGTCTTAGCAGCCTTAGCAGCTCCCCCATGGCAGGCCACACAGCTAATGCCCAGAAAGACTTGCAAAGACTCAAAGGTGGTTAAGGACAGGCTGGGTAGCTATGAGGGGACAGGAAGGGGTAAAAGTCAGAGGGTTAAGTGTGGTCAGGCCAGTGGAAAGAGGACTAAGGCTGATGGATGAGGAGTATTTAGGTACACTCTGCATCCTTTCATCCTCCAGGGACTGGAGGTACAAAGAAAGTCCTGCCCTCATAAGTGACTTTCCAGGGGAGGAAACAGGTGATAAATGTTTTTACTGAGCATTTACCCTTTGCCACTCTGTTCTGTGCACCGTGTGTGTGTCCTCACGCAACCTTAGCAATCATATACTAACCTGAATCCATTTGGCAAAGGCCCAGTGTTACCCAGATGAAGTGGACAAGAAGGACAGTAACCCTGGCAGTTGGACCCTGAGACTGTTATGGTCTAGATGTTTGTTTACCTCTAAAATCTCTATATTGAAATCCTAATAGGAAGTGCAGTCTTTAGGAGATGATCAGGCCATGAGGGCTCTGCTCCTATAAAAGAAGTCAGAGAGACCACCTCATCCCTCATACCATGTGAAGGCACAGCAAGAAAGTTGTCATCTATGAGCCAAATCTGTCAGTGCCTTGATCTTGGACTTCCTAGCCTCCAGAATTCTCGTAAATAAATTTTTTATTTATAAGCTACCCAGTTTATGGTATTTTGTTATAGCAGCCCAAAAACAACACACATTTTTCCACTTAATCCACTAATAAAATAAACAGAAAACAGAATTTTAGAAATCAAGAGCTATGAAGAAACAAACCAGGACAAGTGAATAGTCCATGAGAAAGTATGTTATTTTAGCCAAAGAAGTCAGGCCTCCTCAAGGAAGCAACATGTAAACAAAGACCTAAACAAAAATGACAAGATAGTGGGCAAAGGTGTGGGGTACAGGATGGGGACCAGGAACATCAGGCAGAGCCTGAGATGGGAACTAGCCAGGTGAAAGAAGCCAGACACAAATGACCATGTAAAGTATGATTCTATTTTAGGTGAAATGTCCAGAAACTTCTATGAGGACAAATTGTAGATTATTGGGTAGGTGGTGTTGGGAATGAAACTGGAGATTCACTAAGCATACAAAGAATCTTCCTCCCATAGTGAAAATATTTGAAAACTAGATTAAGGTGATGGTTGTACAACTTGGTATATTTACTCTCAAAAAGTCAATGAATTTTATCCTTTAAGGGAGGTGAATTTCATGGTATGTAAATTATATTTCAATAAGTTTGTCGTAATAAACTCTTGTAGTAAGAGAGAAAGGAGCAATAAGTCCCTGGATGAGTGCCACCCAGGAATAGCCACCTGCAGAAGTGTGATGGAGTGGAAGAGACAGGTGACAGGGCAAAGGAGATAAAAGCTTGCATATCAGCTTGGGTCAGAGGACAAGACTATTTTAAGCTGCAGAATTTATGCAGGAGTTCACATCTCAGGGGAAGCTGACCCTCCCCCTCGACCAAATTCATTCCTTAGATCAAGTCAGACCTGCTGATTCCTGTCCTGCACCCACCTCTCTGGCTTTAATATGCTAAGGAATGCAGGGCTTCCTGTCAACAGGATCCTGCAACCCAGAGGGGCAGGAGAGGCGAGGGCTAGCAGGCTCCATTAACAATGGTAAATGACAAAGAAGGCTCTTCTTTTATTACACGTACTAAGCAAGAGAAAAATCTCATGGTGGCCATTTGTGGAAGTCATCATGCCAAATAACCCTAGGAATTATAAACATATGACTTGGAAAGTGAGTCGTATATAGTTGACAATGAAAATATGCTGTCTTCTAGTTCCACTGAAGGCTTTGGCAAATATCAAAGAAAAGAGCTTCTAGCCACTCTGAGAACATAGTCAAACTGAGGTTAACCAGAAAACAAGGTCAGCATCAAACATAACCCTAAATTCCAGAGAAAATGATGGAAGTTCACACAAGTAAGGCCTTGTTACTTCTCCCATGACGTTTGGGTATTATTAGGGCAGTAATTGGCCATTTTCCACAGGATCCCAGCCCTGCAACTCTCCCAGAAGTGCAGAACTAGAACATGTGGGACCCCCCCTAGCTCTGTCACTACTCAGGTCTACCTCAGAGTATAAAACTCCCTAATTTATCCAAGAGTTGCTAAATGCAGTGTCTTGAGATGAAGATAACTGGGAGGGGCTTCATCATCTGCTAACAACTACAGGTTGGAACTGATTTTGCTATTCCCAAATGAAGAGCTGTAAAGGATGATGGCCCTTGGGTAAAGTGGGTTTAAGGTTTACTCACTAAAGGAGAGAGTACTCAGAGTAGGGAGGGAGGTATAATGAAGGTATGATTCCAAAATGGACATTAGGGGGTAGATATTGCAAGAAAGTTTGCCTACCTGTTACTCCTGCTCTTGGTGTCTCAGCCCATGAGTGCTTTTGTGTGGCCTTACCTGTCACTCAGGGGTTCTACCCTCAGTGATCGCACAATCTCAAGAACCCCAGCTAAGAGCTGGGATAGAAGTAATGGAGAAAGATTTTGCAGCTTGAACCACTCTTAACTGATGGATTAACAAAATGGTTAGGCACACAGAACCAGAACTAATTCCCATACACATTGGCCAA
The DNA here is from genome assembly GCF_001458135.2 of Marmota marmota marmota. NCBI lineage: Eukaryota > Metazoa > Chordata > Mammalia > Rodentia > Sciuridae > Marmota > Marmota marmota. The sequence continues at coordinate 24,998,919 of NW_025999842.1, read as the reverse complement.
GGTACCTATACATTGTTTTAAGCACCTGCATTTTGTCTGAGAAGCTGCATATCTTTAGTAAAAATATATATATCTTTTACTAATATTTTTAAATTGTTGTGAAATGAATGTTACTTATAATTTGAACTTTGTGATTAAGAAAACTTGCTTTAAAAGTGCAGAGTGTCCATATGTGCTTCATCCAGATTTCCCTAATGTTGACATCACCCACAACCTTAGCATTGCACAATTCTCAAACCCAGAAACTACCACTGATATGACACTATTAACTAATTTCCACACCTTAAATTCTGTTCTCTCACTATCCTTTTTCAACCCCAAAGGCCTGAATTGCCATAATTACCATGGCTTCATAATTTCTTCCATCTATGACATAGTGCCTCAGTCTTATCTTCTAATGACCATGATACATGTGAAGAAGACTGGTCATTTATTTTGTAGAATATCATTTAGAGTTTGATGTCTTCTCATAACTCGACTGAGGCTATGCATTTTGGGCAAGAACACCTCTAGATGTCAGGTTGTTCCCTTCCCAGTACCTCACATCAGGGGGCTCAAGGTGCTGATATGTCTTATTCCTGGTGAGATCAACTTGGATCATTTGGTTAAGATGGGCTCTGCCAGGCTCCTCCATTGTAAAGTGACTACTTTTTCCTCTTGATTATTACCTCATAATTTAAAGATCGTTATATTTTACCTAAGTTAAGATGCACAAACACCACTTTGGGGTGAAAGTACTTGAGACAAATTATAATAAAAGATGTATGTAAATAAAGTGCCTGTGTGTCCCTCTCAATGAGTAGTCCTTACCATCTATCCTACCTGCTAAGCTAGATGAGATCTTGATTCTCCCTTCTTAAATCCAGTCATCACTAAATTCTACCAATTCTAAATTCTAAATATGCCTTAAATGTATCTTTTCTCCTCCTAGTGCTTTATAATTTGTCTTCCCGACTCCAAATCTTGTTCCCCTCAAACTCTCTGTTAAGCCGGGGCACAGTGGTGCACACCTGTAATCCCAGAGGCACGCGAGGCTAAGGCAGGGGAATTGCGAGTTCAAAGCCAGCCTCAGCAAAAAGTGAGGTGCATTTCTCTCAGTGATATCCTGTCTCTAAATAAAATACAAAATTTGGCTGAACATGTGGCTCAGTAGCCAAGTGCCCCCAAGTTCAATCCTTGGTACCCACCCCACCCCTCAAAAAAAAATTCTCTCTGCTCATTAACTCTAAAGCTTGAAAAAGCAAATAAAATGAGGCCCACTCCTATTCTGAGCCTTCTGGGGCTTCCTACTGCCTTTACAGAGAGAATATCTCTGCAGCAAAGCTTGGATTGCCTCCCACCATCCCCCCAACCACCACCACCCACTCCCAGGATGAATGGGTGGTAAAATGATCCCCCGGGTAGCTAGCAAATTAATATCCTGGCTGCTACAAAGCAGAACCACCTGGAGTCCTTGTTTAAATTATAAATCCATGGGCTACTTCCCAGAGATTCTGAGACAACGGAAGAAAGCCAGTGTCTATTGTTTTATTTTAACAAGCTTCATGGATGATTCTGGTGTGGACAACTTGAGGAATCACTGATCTAAAATACCAAAATGGTGCTGGTTCTTAAGGGAAGCTATAAGAACTTTTTTTCTTCCAAGTTTCTATAATGATGTTGTATTCCTGCTGTGATTACAAATGTATCTTATTTAAAATTGCATTACACTAAAGGTTTTATTAATGATAAGAAAGGACTGGTGGTGCAGCTCAGGGCTAGTGCACATAATTGATGAACACATTAATATCCAAAGTCCATAGTTAACATTAGGGTTCCCACTTGGTGCTGTACATTCTATGGGCATCTACTGACATGTACCTGTTAGAGTATCATATAGACTATGATTACTGCCTTAAAAATCCTCTATGTTCCACCTATTCATCCCTCCCCTACCAAACCTGGCAACTGCTGACCTTTTAATTGTCTCCATTTTTTTCCTTTTTCCAGAATGTTACATAGTTGGAATTATAGAATATAGTCTTTTCAGATTGGTTTGACTTAGTAATATTGCATTTAAATTTCCTCCCTGTTTTTCATGGCTTAATGACTCATTTCTTTTTAGTGCTGAATAATATTCCATTGTCCAGGTATATTAAAGTTTATCTATTTCACTTATAGGACATCTTGGTTGCTTCCAACTTTGGGGCAGTTATAGCTAAAACTAGTATAAACATCCTTGTGCAGGTTTTTATGAGGATACAAGTTTTCAACTGCTTGGAGTAAATACCAAAGAATGCAATTGCTGGATCATCGGTGAGGGTATGTTTAGTTTTTAAGGAGCTGCCAATTTGAAGTGGAGGGGAAGAGGACAATTTTGAAGCCAGATTTAAAGTTAGGTAGTCAGTGTAGTTAGATAAATCGGGTCTAATACCAAGTGAAATCTAAAATGGAGGCCATGCTGAGAATGATTCCAGGAAACGCAGGACAACTCATGGAATGTTAATGAAGTCCTGAAAAGGCCCTAGGCTAAAGTCCATCCCAAAGAAGTGTTAATGAAGTCCTTCCTGCTCAGACTACTTCTTTGGCCCACCTGTGTCCCACCCCTCGGGCCTTCCCACCTACATTCCATCACTGAAAGAAACTATAAAATGGAGAGACAACCGCACTTCCACGGATTCCACCTCTTGGGTCCCCTTCTTCCTCCGGGAGAAGTCTTTTCTGCTGTCCTTTAATAAACTTCTAATTTCTACTCTGACCTTGCCTCTGCGTGCTCTCTGGTGTTATTCTTCAACATTGGGGAAGCAAGGACTCGTCACTGGTCAACAGCGGTAACAATTTTAGTTAGCATTTTTTGCTATTGTGACCAAAAGATTTGTCGAGAACAATTAGAGGAGGAAAAGTTTATTCAGGGACTCAGTTTCAGAGGTCTCAGTCCATAGATGGTTGACTCCATTCCTCAGGGCCAGAGGCAGAACATCATGGCTGAAGCATGTGCAGAGGAAAGCACAGGAGAATGTGAAACCAGGAAGTAGAGATTAAGCTGAACTCACAAAATACATATCCTAAAAATCATGTTCCCACTGACCCACCTCCTCCAGCCACACCCTACTTGCCTACAGTTAACACTCAGTTAATCCCTATGAAGGGATCAAGGCACTGACCAGGTTCAGCCTCTCATAACCCAATCATTTCACCTCTAAGTTTTCTTGCATTGTCTCACACATGAGCTTTGGGGACACCCAATATTGAAACCATAACAAGGACCTATAATGTATACCAAAATGCTAATGTTAAATGAATACACAGACATTACAGGGGACTCTGAATGATTATCCCTAATCATTACCCAATACCTCTTAAGGCTGATTGGGCTATAGTTGGTGTACAGTGCTTTTTGTTGTTGTTGTTGTTGTTGTTGTACTAGGGATTTAACCCAGGGGCACTCTACCACTGAGTACTGAGCTACATCTCCATCCCTTTATTTTATTTTCTTGTTTTGAGATAGGCCCTAAGCAACTTAGCAGTCTCTAAATTGCTAAGGCTGGTCTCAAATCTACAATCCTCCTGCCTCAGCTGCCAGAGCCATTGGGATTACAGGTGTGTGCTATGGTATCCAGTAATCAGGTTGTCGTCAGGAAAATTGCTAAATAGAAGAATTTACAACTTTGCCCTCAGCTTCCTGGCAAGAATGGGACGTGGGGTGCAGATGACTCCACACTGCTGGGAACAGGTAAGCAGGCAAAGTGCCAACACCCTCAATCATAGCAGAAAACTGGTAATTCTAACTGCTGGAGAATCCCAAAGTTCTCAAGCCCTTTAAATCTGGTTTGGGGAACTGGCTGGTCTAAGAGTGACTGCCTGCTCCAAGAAAGGAACTTGCATTGGGCCTCCATCAAGCCCCAGAACCTAAGCTACTACAACAGCTACTGCCAGATACCATATTACTTTAGAGGCCAGTGGTAAGCCACTTAGTGCCCCCCAGAGCCTTAGGCTTGTGCATGCTTCACAGGGCATAAAACAGCCCTGTCTGTGTCCTGCAGCTTCAGGACCAGCAGCTGCCACAGCCACAATCCAGAGTCCCACCCACCCTTGCCCTAGAGGAACTAAACAGCCTCTTCCCCAGCCCACAGCCTTGAGATTGCAGCTGCTGGTGCAGAGTCTTGGCTTCAGGGGAGATTGTTCATCAGGATCTAGGAAAGTCCCAACTGCATCCTGCAGCTCTAGAAACACTCCTGGAGGCCCCAGCTCTGGGCACCACTTCCACTCATCCCATGGGAATGAGGGTGGGTCTTCTCCCCAACCCATAGCCTTGAGACCAGGGATGTTGATGCCAAAAGTCTGGAATCAGCTGCACGTATGTATCCCTCAGAATCCAGAGAAGCTCCCAAATATACCATATAACCCCAGAAATACAGCCATTTGTACCCCAACCCCCAGAACCACCTGTGTTCACCCAGCAGAAAGCAAGGAAGATCCTCTCCCCAACCCATAGCTTTGGGACTGCAGCTACCCACACAAAAGGGCTTGTCATTATCCAAGCTTGTCCTCTGGGAAGCTTGGAAGGAAGTTCCCATAAATATCTTGTAGCTCTAAGACCATGGCTACCAAAGCCCCAAGGCTCAGCCCCATCTGAGCATACCCTGCCTGAACTAGGGACATTCTCATTTATATTCTGCAGTTTCAAGACCACAAATGCCAAACTATTTGCTGCCACTATCCATATTTAACCTGTGAGAAGTAGAAAAGGTTTCTTCCACATTCTATACCTCCAGTAACATGGATACTAGTGCCACAAGACCAAACATTAACAGCACATGTCCTGGGGAGCTTGGAGAATGCCTCCTTCACAGCCCATAGACTTGGAACCCAGCTGCTGGTCCCAGAAACCCTGGCATCACTTGCATTTATCCCTTAGGACCTGGAGAATACACCATCTGGGTCCTACAGCTCAAGGAAAGCTGCTACCAGTGCTACAAACCCCAACACCACTCACAATTACCCTAAGAACCTAGGGGAGATGAGATCCCTTTAAGGCCCACAACTTTAAGTCCATGGTTTCTGTGGTCATAAATCCCAGCGTTACCTGTGCTCATTCCATGGGACTGGGGAAGGTTCCATTCTGTCCTGTGGCACAAGAACAGTGGCTGCTGGACATCTTTAGAGTCCTAAGGAAGGAATACTTCATATCATATGACTTAAGGACCATGGCTGCTGACACACAACCCTTGGTGTCACCTGTGCTTGCCTGGAGGTACTTGAGCACAGCCCTCTCCATATCCTGACCACTAAGCCCCACTGCACCAGAGTTCAACTCTGTGCAGCCTGACAACACACACTTTTGGAAGCTGACATATACTGTGAAGTCATTTTCAACTCCTGTCATAAACTGTTGCAGTCTAGACTACTGAAGCCCTCAGACACTACTGACATCAATCAAAGCTGAACAAGTCACAGAGACTACCATTTGGGGCGTATCTATAACCAAAGTTAAAGACCCTATTTAAATGACACTCTATATCCCATCTAAATGAAACAAAACCTTTTCTTACAAAAGCTCTAAAATTAGAAGAGATGAACACTATACCCGAATCAACAAAGGAACAAAAGAAGCATGATATCTCCAAAGGAAAACAATAATTCTCCAGAAATAGATCCAGATTTGAAGGAAATCTATGAAGTGCTTACAGGGAGATGCAAGAGAATACAGACAGACAATACAATGAAAAACAATTCAGGATATAAAGGAGAAATTCACCAAAGAGAAAGAAATCATTAAAAAAAAAGACACAATCAGAAATCTTGGAGTTAAAAACCTCAACCAATGAAATAAAAAATATATATATATATATGATAGAGAACTTCTACAACAGGAAAAAAAAAAAAAAAACCTCCAGACAAGAACAGTATATCAAGCAGAAGATAAAATTTCTAAACATGTCTTTTGAATTGCTTACAAGGTTTATGGATACCATTAAATGAACAAACATTCACATTGTGGGAATTCCAGAAGAGAAAGGTCATTGAAAAATTATTTCCTGCAATAAAAGACAAAATCTTTAACGAGATATGGACATCCAGATTGAATATAGTTGGGGTCCTTTGAGCTCATTCTATCAGAAAAGACTTTGTCAAAAATATAAGACAAATAATTCTAAACAATGAATACATAAGGGAATGTTCATTAGACTTACAGCAGCTTTCTCAGCAGAAACACTATAGACCAGAAGACAGGGAAACAATGTAGTCAAAGTTTTGGGGAAAAAAACAAACACACCACAATACAAGAACAGTATATCCAGCAAAAGTATCCCTCAGAAAAAAAGCAGAAATAAAGTCTTTACTAGATAAGCATTAGCTGAGGGAATTCATCAGCACCCTACCAACCCTATAAGAAATACTTTAGGATGTTATACACCAGAAACAAAAGGATGTAAACACACAAACACAAAGCTCACTAGAAAAGCACATACAGAATTAAACCTTGCATGAAAGAAAATACCAAGTCTTAAAAAAAAAAAAAAAAGATAAAAAAAATAACAAACTGTACCAAATACATTATCAGCAATTATATTATCTGTGTGTAAGAAGGTTATGTTTTTGTTTATTTTTGTATGTCTAGTTATTTGTTTATTTTTGTATGTTTCAATGATGAACATTATTATTTTGAAAATAATAATAATATTTTAAAAATAAAAAATAAATAAATAAATAAGCACTGTAAAGGAATGAAAAGTATACAAAACAAGCAGAAAACAAAATAACAAGAGGTACTCCTTACCCACCAATAATAACCTGGAGTATAAATAGATTAAATTTACCAATTAAAAGAGACTGGACTAATGGATTAAAAAAGATGACCAAACTATATGCTGCCTACAAAATATTCACATCATTAAGAAAAATATATATGGACAAAGTGAAGAGCTAGAAAAAGATTTATCACACAAATGGAAACCAAAACTGAATATCTCCAAATAGAAAAACAGACTTTTAATCAAAAACTGTAAAAATAGACAAAAAAGTCATTGTATTGATATGAGGATCAACTTCACAAGGTGATACAACAGTTTTAAATATGTATGAACATAACATGGAACCACTGAAATATATACAACAAATATTATTTGTTCTAAATGGAGAGTAGAATTCAATACAATAAGAGTTGGGGACTCTAACACCCAACTTTGCTCAATTAACATATCATCCAGACAAAACAAATAAACATCTGAATTGAACCATGTTGCAGAGAAAAAATGGATGTAAGAAACATTACAAAGCATTTCACCTAAAAGATATAGAAAGCATATTCTTATCAGCAGATGGAACATTCTCTAGGATAGATCATACATTAGGCCACAAATCCAGTCTCAGTAAGTTTTTAAAAATTGAAATCATATCATGTATCTTCTCAGACTATAGCAGAATAAAATTGCAATTCAACCAGGCATGGTGGCACACACTTGCAATCCCATAACTTGGTAGGCTAAAGCAGGAGGATCACAAGTTTAAGGCCAGCCTGGGCAACATCCTGTCTCAAAAGTAAAAAAAAAAAAAAAAAAAAAAAAAAGGAAAAAAAGAAATAAAAAATGGCAGAAAATATAGCTCAGTGGTAGAGTGCCCCTTGGTTAAATCCCTAGTACTTAAACAAACAGCAAACAAAAATACTAGAAGTCACCAACAAGAGGACAAATGGAAAGTAGACATACATAGAAATGTAGTAACATGCTCCTAAATAATAGGTAATTGAAAAAATTAAAGAGAAATTTTAAAAAAATTTTCTAGACAAATTATAATGACAACATATCAAAATCTATGCAAAAGCAGTAAAGAGGACAGTTTATAGTAATATGTCCATATATCAAATAGAAAGATCTTAAACACCTAAATAATGTACCCCAATAACTGAGGAAAGGACGACTAAGCCAAATCCCAAATTAAAAAGACACAATAAAGATCACAGCACAAATACAATTGAAACCGAAGAAAATACAAAAGACCAACTAAACAAAAGAGATAGTTTTTCAAAGGATAAACAAAATTGCCAAACCTTTAGCTAAACTAAGAAAAGGGAAGATCCAAATAAAAGCAAAGATGAAAAAAGAGACATTACAACTGATACCATAGAAATACAAAGAATCATAAGGAAATACTAGGAACAATTATATGCTTAAAAAAAAAAAACAAACTGGGAAACCTGGAAGAAACGGATAAATCTCTGAACACATACAACCTACCAAAATTGAATCAAGAAGACATAGATTAGATTATCTAACAGACAAATAACGAGTGATGAGTGATGAGATTGAAGTAGTAATTAAAAGACTTCCATCTTAAAAAAAAAAAAAAAAAAAAGTCCAGGCTTTCCTGCTGAATTCTACAAAACATTTAAGGAAAGAATTCCAATTCTTTTAAACTATTCTAAAAAATTCAAATGGAAGGAATTCTGCCAAACTCCTTTTTATAAGGCCAGGCCAGCATTACTCTGATATCAAAAACCAAACAAAGATACAACAACAACAAAAAGACAACTACAAACATTTTGACACAGATGTAAAAATTCTCAGTAAAATACCACAAACACCTATAATCCCAGCTACTTCAGAGGCCAAGGCAAGAGAATTGCAAGTTTGAGGGCACTGGGCAACATAATGAGAACCCATCTCAAAATAAAATATAAAGGGCTGAGGATGTAGCTCAGGGGTAGCGCTCTTTCCTAGCAAGCTTGAAGCCATGGGTTCAATATCCAGTACCATGGGGTGGGGAGCATGGGGGAACCATCAAACCAATTTCAGCAGTACTTCAGAAAGATCGTACACCAAGATCAAGTGGGATCCACCCCAGAGGTGCAAGGATGGTTCAGCATATGCAAATCAATACATATGATAAAACACATCAACAGAAGAAAGGACCAAAACCATATGATCATCTCAATAGATGCAGAAAAGGCTTTTGATGAGTGTCAACATCTCCGTGACAAAAACTCTCAAATCAGGCATAGAGGTGACTTTTTTTTCAAAATACTAAAGGATATATATGAAAAACCCACAGCAAATATCATTTATTGGGGAAAAACTAAAGACATTTCTTCTTAGATCTGGAGCAAGACAAGGATGTTCACGTTTACCACCCTCATTTAATATAGTAGTGGAAGTCTTAGTAAGAATAATTAGGCAAGAGAAAAACTTTCGACAGCCAAATTGGAAAGGAAGAAGTTAAATTACCCATGTTTGCAGATGATAGGATTTTATACATAGAAAAACCTAAATACTACATCAAAAAGCTGTTAGAGCTGATAATAAAATTCATGTTGCTGGATACAAAAATAGACATACCAAAAAGTAGCATTTTATATACCAATAATGAACTTGCTAAAAAAGAAAGCAATCCCATTCACAATAACTACTAAAAATAAATATTTAGGAATAAGCTTAAACAAGAAAGTGAAAGATGTCTAAAATGAAAGAATTATAAAACTCTGATTAAAGAAATTATAGCAGACTATTCTAGTCAGCTTTCATGTCACTGTGACCAAAATACCCAATAAGAGCAACTTGGAGGAGGAAAAGTTTATTTGGGGCTCACTGTATCAGAGGTTTCAGCCCATAGACAGCAGACTCCATTGCTCTGGGCCCAGCAGAGCAAAGCTGCTCAGCTCATGGTGGGGGTCAGGAAGTGGGGGGAGGGTCAAGAAAGGGGCTACCTTTTCAGGGCATCCTACCCCCAGTCACCCACCTCCTACAGTCATGCTCCATCAGCCTGCAGTTACCACCCAGTCAGTTCATTCAAACTGGGATGGATAGGTTAGAGCTCTCATAATCTAATCATCACACTTTTGAATGTTCCTACATTGACAGAAGTTTGGGGGAGATATCTCATATCCAAACCATAATGAGGACACACCAAAAAAATCAAAGTTATCCCACTTGCATAGGTACGATGAATACTGTACAGAAGAGATCATCAACAGAGTTAAGAGACAACCTACAGAATGGGACAAAATATTTACAAGCTACTCATCCAACATGGGATTCATATCCAGAATATATGAGGAACTCAAACAGCTGAATACACACAATATAATAGTAATCCAAGCCAGGCATGGACACAAAACCCTGAAACTCAGGAGGCTAGGCAGGAGGATCACAAGTTTGAAGGCAGCCTCAGAAACTTAGTGAGGACCTAAGCAACTTAGTGAGATCCTGTTTCAATATAAAAAAAAATAAAAAGGGCTGGGTGGGAAAGTGGCTCAGTGGGAAAGTACCCCTCAGTTCAATCCCCAGTACCAGACAAATAACAATAAAAAAATGGGTTATAGATCTAAATAGATACTTCTAAAAAGAAGACATACAAATGACCAAAAAGTATATGAAAATAATACTCATTCTTACTAATCGGGAAAATGCAAATCAACCACATGAGATATCACTTAACTCTAGTTAGAATGGCTATCATTTAAAAAAAAATATGTTTTTTTTTAAATGCAGGCAAGGGTGTGGAGAAAGGAAACTCTTACATATTGTTTGATGGGAACATAAGTTATTACATGTATTGTGGATATTCCTCAAAAACTAAAAGCCTAGGACTACCATATAACCCACAAGGACTCCTATTACAATTTCCCTCTAAGCACTAATTTCACACATCCCATAGTTTGAAGTGTTGTATTTTCATTTAGTTCAAAATATTTTTTTTCTAGAGAATTCTTTGACTCCTGTGTTATTTAATCTCCATGTATTTGGGGATTTTACCATTATTTTTCTGTTACTGATTTCTGGTTCAATTTTGATGTGGCCTGAAAGCAGACACTGTATGACTTCTGTTCTTTTGTGAAGGTGTCTTTCATGGCCTGGAAGGTGATCTGTTCCATGTGAGCTTGACAGGAACGTGCATTCTGCTCTGGTTGCATGAAGTACTCTGGGGAAGTCAATTATACACAGCTGACTTAAGGTGTTAAGTTCAACGATGTTCTTACTGATTTTCTTCCAGCTGGCTCTGTTCATTTCCAGTAAAGGGGTGAAATCTCCAACAATGTGGACTCATCTATTTCTACATATAGTTCTATTAGTGTTTGCCTCACATAGTTTGTATATGTTGAGGGCATATATATTAAGGATTATGTGTTCTTGGGGAACTGACTCCTTTATCACTATGTAATGCTTTTGTTTATCCTTGATAACTTCTCTTGCTTTAAAGTCTGCTGTGTCTGAAATTAACATAGCTACCCTTGCTTTCTTTTTCTTAGCATGGTACATACTTATTTGGTGCTAGAGGTTAATCCCAGGGCCTTGTACGTGCCAGGCAAAGCACTACCACTGAGCTACACCCCCAATCATTCATCCATTTACTTCTAATACACATTTAAAGTGGTTACTTGTAGACAACAAGTTGGCTCTTCTTTTTTGATCCACTCTGACCACATGTCTTTTCATTGGTATATTTATTTATTTATTTTTTATTCAACAATTTGTTAGTTTTATTTATAATTTTTAAATATATGTAAGATATTTTGGCCCACATTTGCACCAACCCTCACAAATGTTCGTTAAATGTCTGTTGACTAGGTTCCATATCTTCTGCTGTTTTTTTTTTTTCTTCTTGCAAGTTGGAGAGTCATTTTCAGCTACTCTGGTCCATTTTATTTTCCTTTTTTTTTCTTTTTTTTTATTATTAGTTGTTCAAAACATTATAAAGTTCTTGACATATCATATTTCATACATTTGATTCAAGCAGATTATGACCTCCCATTTTTACCCTATATACATATTGCAGATTCACATCGGTGGTATATTTAGACCATTGTTATTCAAAGTAATTATTGATATCATTAGATTAGTATCTACCATATCTTAGTTTTCTTGTTACTCGTTGCCTTGTTCCAATTTTTATCTTCCAAACATTTTATGCCTTTTATAGTTTTATGATTCCATTTCCTCTCCTTTCTTAGCATATCCATTATATAGATGCTCCCTTGACTTACATACAGTACAGTTGTATCTCAAAATCTTTTCAACTCATAATGAGTTTATTAAGTAAAAAATGCCATACACCTAACAAAAAATATACACACGCAAATTTAAAAAGTAGTAGGGGTTAAGAACAGAGAGCTCTAAAAAATTTCATATGGTTCCTTGTCCTCTACCTCTGCCAAAGTGCAAGGGGATTTCTCTGAGACTTAACCATGAGAACCTGGACAAGCTCCTGGAGATAAATCTCACAATATTGTAGGGACACCCTGTGACCAGGTCCTCCAGATGTTTTTAACTGTCAGTTGTCAGCACTGAACCTCCAGCAACTTATCATAATGTTCAGATTTTCCTGCCCCAGCACTGGTTCCAGGACTCCCTGTATTTACCTGTCTGTCACTCCCATCTTGGAGTCAGCAGTTTGCCCAGGGTCTGCCCTTCTCTCACATATCTAAGAAGTCTTGATTTTTCAGTCTGCTCAGCTTTTAAACGTTGTTAGGACAGAATGGTGATTTCCAAACTCCTTACATTTGGAAGGAAAACTGGAAATCTACAAATGCATCATATTTTAACTTTCAAGAAAAAAAATTAGGGGACTTAAAATATGACAAAAAATATTGATTAAGTAATGAAGTTTTGTCAGGTGCAGTGGCACATGCCTGCAATCCCAGCAACTTGGGGGAGCTGAGGTGGAAGGATCACAAGTTCAAAGACAGCCTCAGCAACTTAGTGAGACTGTGTTTTAAAATAAAAAGTGCTGGGAATGTGGCTCAGTGGTTAAGCACCTCCAAATTAGATCCCTGGTACTCACCCCACTTCCCAAAAAGGAAAGAAATGAATTTTCTCATAGATAACGACAAAAAAAAAAAAAGTCTTAATTAACCAGTAAGATAAAGGTTTAGGGAGAAGATCTTTATCTTATACTCTGACCACACACAAGTAAGAAATTAAAAACAAACAAAGTATGATGAATTTGAAATATTCTGTTTATTATCTTGTGAGTTTGGAGGCTAAAATGTAAACCCAACAAACTCCAAATTAATTATTCATAAAATCAGTTGAAAGAACTTATCAGGGCTTATACTGTGTGGAATTTTACATTTGGGATTATCCCAATGTCTTTAGTAAAAAGATTGAGTTATTACATCATAGGGTCAAACCACTACATTTTATTTGTTTCACGTGTGTACCTTGGAAGAATTACAGGCATATTCTGAAATTAAATGAGACATGAAAAAGTAGAAACCAGGGGGAAAAAAAACACATAAAACCTTAAAGGAACAGAGAAACTGATGTTCAGTTACAGGGCTGATCTGAAGTTGAACACTGAATTTGCACCGATTTTAACTCCTAGATGAACTTGGACAAATCATTCTAAACTTCAGGAGCCCCAGCCTCTTCAACTATGAAATAAAAATGCTATTTATCTTAAAAAGTTATTACACAATATGTGGGTTAAGGGAGTAAACGACGTCCCTGACCAGAGATGGCCTTCCTCTTTAGCTGATCTTATTCTACATCCTCCTCCTATGGGCTAGCCCTGTGCTGCAGAGTCATAGTCTGGTCTGTGCCCTGTACTGGTGATAGCTGAGGTTCAACAGGCTCTCCATCTGCCCACTGGTGATAGCATCTGCACCCTGACTCCTCTCTCTGGCCATCATCCCAAAGAGGAGTTGCCAGGATATACATCTCATCACCTGCTTCGCCTCTTTTTTCTCTTCTCTTTCAGACATTCTACCCACCCTAAGTCATTCACTGATTTCTCTCAAACCATCAAGTTTATTAAGATTTTATCCACCAGAATAGCTCTTGGAAAGTACTAAAGAAATTCTCTATCCATGGAGCTTGGCTTTAAAAGCTCATGATTTTCTGAAGATACAGAAGTCCAACTCTTGAAGTCCAAGACAGAACATTGATCTTTCTGTTTATATTCCTACTGTGGCAATCCTAGTCCTCCCCCAAGCCAAACAATTCTAGTCAGAAAATGCAAATCTGTATTTTAACATTTTTCAAAAAATGTGCATATTCTCCAGAATGTCACATTTCTCCCTATGACAGTTTCTGTCCATCTCACACTATCCCTCTCCTCATTAGAAAAGTTCCTCTAAGAGGAATAATTTCCGCTAAGAACTTGAGGGAAATTGAGATAGAAAAAGGTAGTTGAGGATAAGCAAGTGGCTCTTTACTTTTCACAACTACTGCCTTTATGTCACATCTATACCCTAAGACAACTGGATCCAGCCTCTTTCCTTTTGATACTATTTCAGAAAATAATGGACACCGTGCTGTCAGAACTTCAGAACACATTTTCAAACCTCTGAGTTACAGAAAGGCCTTTTGCTGCCCTAGTGGTTGTTTGCCACTCCTCAAAGAATCTCCTCACTCTCAACCATGGTTCTACTGAGGACTTTGTGAAATTCCTTATCCAGGCATTTTATTCATGCCTTGTGAGCAATGTAGAGATGAGTAAGTCCTGCATTCCAGGAAAGAACAATCCAATGAGGGACAGAGAAGGGAGGTGAGCAACATAATTAGCTGTAAGCAATGGAAAATATGGCAAGTACAAAATGCTACAGAAACTCTAACAGGATTCAAAGGAGGCACTTGTCACATCAAGGTCACTGAGTCATGTCTGGAAAAAGCCCCAACAACTATTAAACATCCAGTAGAAGGATAATCCATGGGACTTGAGATCTCCTAATGGTTACTAAGAAAACTCCTTGACACAAACCATCGCGCTCATGTCCATTGGCTTCTGATCAAGTGGAGGAGGTTGAAGTACAACAAGACCCTCAAATTAAATGGTACCACTGCCAAGTGGTATTAGAAGCTGGATGGAGAAGGGAGCCAGGAATAGAATACAATGGCCAGCATAGAAATCTGCTGCTGTTCCATGTGGTGTTCCAAGTTGCTGATTATGAGTGGACTCTGGCTTTGGAAACCAGATAAGTGGGAGATAAAGCTGCTATTATACCCTGAAACTCGAGACCACACTTTTTACCCCCAGGATTTTCATCCAGTTAGAAGAGTGGGGTCTATAGAGAACAGTGAAAGAAAAGAAGCAAAAATGAGGAGAGCTAGTAATGGTTAAATGTAAAAGCAAATAGGGAGATTATTAAGAACTGGAAATCACTCACAATACTAAATACTGAAGCCAGAAGTTTATATATTGGATAAACTTGGAATAAGTCATGGAAGGTTGATGAGGAAGAATCCAGAGCTAGAAAGTTCCCCTGGGATGGAAGCTAACAAATGTAGTGAGAGAAATCAAACAAAATTGAGAATAAGCAACCCAAACATTCACTGGAGAAATGTTACTAGGAACTTGGAAATTAAAACAGACCAATTTAAATAAACACTTAAGGGTCTCTTATTTCACATCATGTGGCTGGGTGCTGGCAAAGCCCTCTCAGAGAGAGCAGGGTACAACTCTAGGCCTGGGCTGTGGCCAAAGAATGCTATACTTCACTTCATTGTACCATAATCTGACAGCAAGGAGTAACATGCTTAGGAAACTGTCATTCTGTCTAAAGTCTAGAAAAAAAAGTGAGTCTAGAAAAAGTCTAGAAAAAAAGGGCTAGATATATAAGATTTAGCCAGGCCCGTCCAGGAAAGGGGGTGCCAATTCTGTGTATTTTATGTCTCTATGCAAATGAATAAATTGATGTTCTGACTTGCCAGTGAGGCCCGATAACTCTGATGCAAGGGTTAACAAACTATAAAGGAAGGTGGAAAATGGGATTTTTATTGAAGATGGACACATGGGAGGTAGGATAAGTAATGAGTCTTGCCATACCCTTTGAATAGAAAAAATACTTCTGAAAAATCTATAGAACAAAAAGTTGAAAAGATAAAATACAAATGTCAGAATTGGATGTTAGTGGAAGGAAGCAGAACAAAACTTAAACTAAGAAACTTCTTGATGCTCACTTTCTGTGTGCTAATTCTACAAGGCTCACCCCAACAGGTTATGAAGATCATATGGATAAAAGCCCGATGATAAGAGGACAAGTACTCCAGAAACATTTCTTGACTCTGTCATCAGAGGAAGTAAGGCATTGTTTAAACATGATTATTTCTCAGTTCAATAAAAATGTTTTTAGGGAAGACTATGACAAGATCTGAGTGTCAAAGGTCAAAACATGCCCCACATAAATATTGATGCTGGAGAAACACCAAGGAAGGGGAGGAAGATGTGTACAAACTTAGAAAGACATGTCCTGGAAAAGATTATGTTAAGTGGAACAAAGTAGAACAGCGTAAAGGCCAAAAGTCTGGGGACAAATAGGAAAATCTTATCTCATGGGATAGAAAATTGATTGAGAACATTGAGAAAGATGTGAAACAATACTCAGGCAAGTTCATGCCACCTGTCTAGACCTCAGTAGATCTTCAAAACATAGAAACTGTATTAGACAATCTCTGAGATCAGATGCATCTTTAAAATTTCATTACCAAATGACACTGAAGAACCAGCATAAAGCCTGGTTTTAGTGATTTACAAAGAACAGATACACTAAAGAAGGCAGGAAGGACAGAGCTGCCAGTGTCACTCCTCTCCAATTTTCTTTCCACAATGTGGAAAGAAACACTTCCCACTTGTGAGAAGGATAAAGAAGTAGGACCAGGCCTTAAGTTTGAAATCTAGTACCAGCCCTGCCACAATAAACCCCAAGGCTGATACCTTGGACCAAGTCATGGTACTCCAGTTGGCCAGGTTGTTAACTGCCACCACTATCCTTCTCCAAACTTGAATGGCAGAACGGCGAGTTAAGTATCAACCTAGTGGGGAGCATGAAAACTAGCACTAGACTTTGCCTCGGAGCTCAGTGTTGAGCCCACCATGGTAAGGCTCAGCACCAGGCAGATATCAAAGGTCACTATACCCAGGCCAGACCTCATAGAGCCTCTAGACTTTCCCTGGAATCAGGCAGAGACCTATACACTGGTAGGATGGACTGGAGTTTTGCTCTATATCATTTCCAGCCTGGAGTGGCCCTGGAACCTGCCTTGTAGAATGTGTGGGTCCTTATAGCTGTGAGACTCAGGTGCAACCAAGCTTAGTGTCAGCCTAGTGACCAAGAGACTGCCCTTACCAACACTGTCCCAACCTCAGACACCATAGCATGAAGCAAGACTCCATTTACTGAAAGTAAGACAGGGTTTACTGAGGTAGCACAGACTTTGCCTTGGAACTTGGTGCCAGACTGGTAGAACCTAATACCAGACAGATGAAGTCTCTGGAATCACCCCAGTGACAGGTGAAGACATAAGGCTTGGGTCTATTGAACTTTTCTTCTGGCCAGCGTCCCCTGGTTAATTGCAGCAGTCTTGAGCCACAAGCACACCTCAGCAGTAGGCAGTCCATACCAGTATGGGCCTTGGTCCTTGCCCTGTGTTGGGGTCAGGTGGTTTGGGGGCTCAGGATGTGACACAGTGTTATGGTATTGTTAGACACAAGTGGCACAGAAGTCTGAGGTTGATCCTACACAGTGATCCTGCCCAGAACTGTGCAGAACCTCTTAGTGCCTGATCACAGGCTGGTGATTGTAAAGAAGGCATTGAGTCCTACACTAACCACAGAGAGCAAATTGGGGGAAATAGACCACACTCTTAGGCACTTTCCTGGTTTAGGCTGCATATATTGCAGATTTGGGACAAAGCTGGACTTGGATCACCCTCTAGTGCAGAAACAATGACAACACACCAACAATGAACTCCTGGCAAACCAGGACCAAGGGTATCATCTAGTGCGAAAATAGTAGAAGTGTCTACAGGCTCAGAGAAAATAAGCAGATTACTTAGATTTTCTGGAAAGACAAGTACAAACAATGTCAGATTAAGAAGATTGAAATCACACACCAAATATCAAGAACTTTCAGGAAACCATGAACTCATTTAGTAATCTAAATAAAGTGCCACAATAGGGCTGGGGATGTGGCTCAAGCGGTAACACGCTTGCCTGCCAAGCACGGGGTGCTGGGTTCGATCCTCAGCACCACATAAAGAAGCTGTGTCCGCCAAAAACTAAAAAATAAATATTAAAAAATTCTCTCTCTCTCTCTCTCTAAAAAAAAAAAAAACTTTGTTTAAAGTGCCACAATAGCCAAATTATACCCAGCTGTCCGTCAATAGATAAATGGATCAAGAAAAAGGTGATATACACACAAATGGAGTTTTATTCAGTCATAAATAGGAATGAAATAATAGCATTTATTGGTAAATGGATGAAAATGAAGATCATGCTAAGTGAAATAAGCCAGACTCAGAAATATCAAGGATCAAATGTTTTCTCTCATATGTGGAAATTAGAGCAAAAGAAGGGAAAGAAGGCATTGGGGGAGGGAATCAGATATCAAAGATATAGGGAAGACCCACGCCAGATCCCAGGCCCTGGATCAGGACCACCCCTGCCGACCCACGTGTGAGGTTAGGCCAGGTTAGGCACAGGACCACCCCATCAAACAGCAGACCCACAATGGAGCCCAGGCCGATCCTACCTCCAACTTGGGACACTGCAGCTATTGCCATAACCCTCCCCATGCAGTAGCCTCCACCTTGGGACAACAGATAGGGCCTAGAGACAGCTGCATCTCCAAACGGGCAGCCTATCCGTTCAGTCCCTTCTATGAAAGTGATTATATCCCTCTATGAATACCCCCAGTGCTATTTTGAGTTACCTCTGCTATTTCCACCACCACCTTTAGTTGCAATAGCATCCATCTTGAGACCCCAGCCAGGGACAGGAAGCCCAATACCAAGGTGAGGTACAGGTATTCTGCATGGATACTACAAGATTATAGGCTAGAAACTGTAATACCTCAGATCCACATTGCAAAAAAGGAAGACACCTAGACAACATGAAAAAACAAGGGAAGAAAGTGCCCCAAACAAACCAAAATACTACAATAACAGACTCCATGGACAGCACAGTTGATGAAATGTCAGAGAAGGAGTTCAGAATGTACATAATTAAAATAATCTACAAATTAAAGAATGACCTAACTGAGCAAATACAGGCAAAAATTTATTAGTTCAACAAAGAGATAAGAGAACAAATGCAGGCAACCATTGATGACACCAACAAAGAGATAAGGGAGCAAGCACAGGTACCAAAAGATTACTTCAAGAAAGAGATTCTGGAATAAAAAAAAAAAAATCAGAAATCCTTGAAATGAAGGAAACAATAAATGAAATAAAGCATCACCATCAGACATCACTTGAAAGACAGAACATCAGATACTGAAGACAAAATATACATCTTGAAAATAATGTTGACAACACAGTGAAGATGGTAAAAAACCATGAACAGAACATCCAAGAATAATGGGATAGCATCAAAAGACCAAGTCTAAGATTTACTGGGATAGAGGAAGGGACAGAGATTCAAGCCAAAGGAATGCACAATCTCTTCAAAGAAATAATATCAGAAAATTTCCCAAATATGACGAATGAATTTGAAAATAAAATATAAGAGGCTTACAGGACACCAACTATACAAAATTATAACAGATCTACACCAAGGCACATTATAATGAAAATTCCTAGCATACAGAATAAGGTAGAATTCTAAAGGCTGAAAGAGAGGAATCAGGTCATGTATAAGGGGAGACCAATTTGGATCTCAGAAGATTTTTCAACCAAGACTCTCAAAGCCAGGGGATCATGGAACAACATACACCACGCTCTGAAAGAAAATGGATGCCAACCAAGAATCTTATATCCAGCAAAATTAAGCCTCATATTTGATGACAAAATAAAAACCTTTCATGATAAACAAAAATTAAAAGAATTTAGGCTGGGGATGTGTCTCAATCGATAGCGTTCTTGCCTGGCATGCATGCGGTCCAGGTTCGATCCTCAGCACCACATACAAACAAAGATGTTGTGTCCACTGAAAACTAAAAAATAAATATTAAAAAAAATTCTCTCTCTCTCTCTCAAAAAAATAAATAAATAAAAATAAAAAGAATTTACAGTGAGAAAGCCTGTACTACAGAGCATTCTCAGCACAATATTCCAGGAGGAGCAAATGAAAAACAAAAATGAAAATAAGCAAAGGGAGGAACTATACCAAGGACAGGCCAATCAAAGGAGAAACCAAGTTAAAAACCCAAAATAAACCAAAATGTCTGGGAATACAAATCATATTTCAATAATAACCCTGAATGTGAATGGCCTAAACTCAATTAAAAGACAGAATAATAGACTGGATAAAAAAAAAAAAAAGACCCAACAATATGCCATCTTCAAGAGACTCATCTCACAGAAAAAGACATCCACAGAAAGGTAAAAGCATGGGAAAAAAAATCGTACCACCCACATGGACCATGTAAACAAGCAGGGATTTCTATTCTCATATCATATCAAGTGGACTTCAAAGCAAAGCTAGTGAAAAAGGATAAAGAAGGACATTTCATATTGCTGAAGGGATTTATACATCAACAACATATAACAATGGGGCATCTATATATATCACACAAACCCTTTCAACCACAAGAACCAAATAAACCACAACACAATAATACTATGTGACTTTAATACACCTCTCTCACTACAAAAACTAAACAAAGAACTCTATAATACAATCAATAATTTGGACTTTACAGGCATATATAGAATATTCCATCCATTAATGAGCAAATACACTTTCTTCTCAGCAGCACATGGATCCTTCTCCAAAATAGACCATATGTTATGCCATAAAGCAAGTTTTAGCAAATACAAAAAAATAGAGATACTACCCTGCATTCTATCTGACCATAATGGAATGAAATTAGAAAACAATGATAAAATTAAAAATAGAAGTTACTCCAACACCTAGAGACTAAACAATTTGCTATTGAATGATTCATGGGTAACAGAAGACATCAGGGAGGGGATTTTAAAAAATTATTAGAGTAAATGAGAACTCTGATACAATTTATCAATATCTATGGAACTCTATGAAGGCAGTGCTAAGAGGAAAGTTCACTTCATTAAGCTCATTCATTAAAAGAAGAAAAAGTCAACAAACAAATGACCTGACACTATATCTCAAAGCCCTAGGAAAAAAAGAACAAACCAACACCAAAAGTAGTAGAAGACAGGAAATAATTAAAATCAGGAAAGAAATCAATGAAATTGAAACAAAAGAAACAATCAAAAAATTGACAAAATTTACTTGAAAAAGTAAATAAAACAAACCCTTTGCCACCCTAATGTAAAGGAGAGAGAGAACTCAAATTACTAAAATTCATGATGAAAAAGGAAATATCATGACAGACACTATTGAAATACAAAAGACATTTAGAAACTATTTTGAAAATTTATACTCCAGTAAAATAGAAAACCTCGAAGACACCAATAAATTTCTAGAGGCATATGATCAACCCAAACTGAGTCAAGAGGACAAATACAATTTAAACAGATCAATATCAAGCAAGGAAATAGAAGACGCCATCAAAAGCCAACCAATGAAGAAAAGCCTAGAACCAGATAGATTCACAGCTGAGTCTACAAGACTTACAAAGAAGAATTAATACCAATATTCCTCAAATTATTCCTCGAAATAGAAAAAGAGGGAACTCTTCCATACTCATTCTAAGAAGCTAGTATCATTCTGATACCAAAACCAGGCAGAGACACATCAAAGAAAGAAAAATTTAGACCAATATCCCTGATGAACATTGATGTAAAATTCTCAAAAAAAAAAAAAAAATCCTGGCAAATCACATACAAAAACATATAAAAAATAGTGCACCATGATCAAGTTGGGTTCTTTCCAGGGATGCAAGGTTGGTTCAACATACGGAAATCAATAAATATAATTCATCACATCAATAGCCTTAGAGATTAAGAATCACGTGACTATCAATTGATGCAAAGAAAGCATTTAACAAAATACAGACCCTTTCATGTTCAAAATACTAAAATTAGGGATAGTCGGAACATACCTCAACATTGTAAACGCTATCTATGCTAAACCAAAGGCCAACATCATTGTAAATGGAGAAAAATTGGAAGCATTCCCTCAAAAAATGGGGACAAGGCATGGATGCCCTATTTCACCACTTCTATTCAATATAGTCCATGGAACTCTAGCCAGAGCAATTAGACAAAAGAAATCAAAGGGATACGAATAGGAAAAGAAGAACCCAAACTATCATTATTTGCTGACAACATGATTCAATACTTAGAGGATCCAAAAACTCCACCGAAAAATGTCTAGAATAATGAATTCAGCAAAGTAGCAGGATATAAAATCAACACCCACAAATCAAATGCATTTCTACACATCAGTGATGAGTCCCCTGAAAGACAAATCCTCTGAACCACAAGAACCAAATAAACCATATAAAACTACCCTATTTACAATAGCCTCCAAAAAAATTTAAATAAGGGGCTAGGGTTATGGCTCAACAGTAGAGCACTTGCCTCGCACGTGCAAGGCCTTGGGTTCGATCCTCAGCACCATATAAAAATAAATAAATAAAATAAAGTTATTGTGTACAACTACAAAGAAATAAATATAAAAATTTAAATAAATAAAATAATTGGGAATCAACAAAAGAGGTGAAATATTTCTACAATGAAAACTACAGAACACTAAAGAAAGAAACTGAAGAGACCTTAGAAGATGGAAAGATCTCCCATGCTCTTGGATAGACAAAATTAATATTGTCAAAATGGCCATACTACCCAAAGCACTATACAGATTCAATGTGATTCCAATTAAAATCCCAATGTCATTCCTTATAGATATAGAAAAAGCAATCATTAAATCATTTGGAAAAATAAGAGACCCAGAATAGCCAAGCAATCCTTAGCAAAAAGAGTGAAGCAGGAGGCATCACAATATCAGACCTTAAACTATACTACAAAGCTCTAATAACAAAAATGACAAGGTATTGGCACCAAAGTAGACATGTAGATCAATGGTACAGAATAGAAAACACAAGGCAAACTCACATAAATACAGTTATCTCATACTAGACAAAGGTGCCAAAAACATACATTGGAAAAAAAATAGCCTCTTCAACAAACAGTGCTAGGAGAACTGGGAATCCGTATGCAACAAAATGAAAATAAACCCCTATCTCTCACCATGCACAAAACTCAACTCAGTGGATCTAGGATTTAGGAATTAGACCAGAAACCCTGCACTTAATAAAGGAAAAAGTAGGCCCAAATCTTCATGTTGGATTAGGCCCTGACCTCCTTAAAAAGACTCTTAAAGTACAAGAAATAAAATCTAGAATCAATAAATGGGATGGATTCAAACTAAAAAGCTTCTTCTTAGCAAAACAAAAACAAAAACAAAAAACAATCAAAGAGATGAAGACAGCATCCATTTTGGGAGCAAAGTTTTGCCACACGCACATCAGATACAGCACTAATCTCCAGGATATATGAAGAATTCAAAAAACTTAACACCAAAAAAGCCAAACAACCCAATCAATAAATGGACTAAGGAGCTGAACAGACACTTCTCAGAAGATGATATACAATCAATCAACAAATATATGAAAAAATGTTCAGCATCTCTAGTAATTAGAGAAATGCAAATCAAAACTAATATTTCATCTTATGCCAGTAAGAATAACAGTTATCAAGAACACAAACAACAATAAGTGTTGGTGAAAATGTTGAGGGGGAGAGCACAGTCATACATTGCTGGTGGGTCCCATTGATGCAACCCTCTGGAAAGCAGTATGGAATTTCCTTAGAAAACTTGGAATGGAAACACCATTTTACCCAGCTATCCCACTCCTTGGTCTATACACTCTAAGGACTTAAAATTTGCATACTATAGTAACACAGCCACATCAAAGTTTATAACAGCTCAATTCACAACAGCTAAACTGTGGAACCAACCTAGATGCCCTTCAATAGATGAATGGATAAAGAAACTGTGATACACACACACACACACACACACACGAATATTACTCAACATTAAAAGAGAATAAAATTATGGCATTTACAGGTAAATGGATGATGGAGTTGGAAAATATCATGCTAAGCGAAGTAAGCCAATCCCAAAAAAACCAAAGACCGAATGGAGAAACTTTGGGCAAAGGGGAGGGGGGATATGGGGGCAGGAAAGATGGTGGAATTAGAAGGACAGTATTACCGTAGGTACATGCATGACTGCACATATGGTGCAATACAACATCATGTAAAATCAGAGAAATGAAAAGTTGTGCTGTAATACAATGAATCAAAATGCATTCTGCTGCCATATATACCTAATTAAAATAATTAATTAATAAGAAAAGATATAGGGAAGATATGTGGAGTAGAAGTAGAATGAGAGGGAGGGAGGAAGAAAGGGAAAGAAATATGGAATGAATCTAACAGAATTATGTTATACACATATATAAATGTACTAAAGGCAGTATCTTTTTTATGTATATGTAGAAAGTACCAATCAAAGTAAATGAGTGACAGGAAGATCAGTAGAATAGATGTAGAGGAGGGAGTAAAGGGGGAGGGAGGAGAGGAAAAAAGGGGTGAAGAAATGAGGATTGAAATGAAACTCCTTTATGTATAATTATGTCAAAAGGAGCCCAAATACTATGTATAAATATGAGACTCTAATAAAAAAAAATCACAATCACTAAAATCAGGAAAAACTTCACCACTTCTATTTAATATGGTAAAGAAAATCCTGTTTAAGACACTTGACCATGAAAAATAAATTAAATCAGCCAGATAGAAGTGAAATAAGGAGACCTATCTCTATTCATGGATGATATGACCTTGTATATACAGAATCCAAGAATCCATAAAATGACTTTATGAACTGATAATCAAGTTCAGCGGGTTTTCAGAACACATGGTCAGTAGAGAAAAAAATCTTTTTTTAAAACAAACTAGAATATAAAATCCAAAAAATAAAATTAAGATCAAATTTTACTTAGTATCAAAAAATATTTAGGAATAAACTTAACATGTAAGTGCAAAACATGTAGTCTGGAAATGAATTGTCAGCAAATTAAGGAAAATCTAAGTATATATGAAGACAGATTGGAAAACTTAACATTGTTAAGATGTCAATATTTGCCAAATTAATCTACAGATTTAAAAATTTCTATCAAAATATTGGTTTTTCCTGTTTTTTTCAGAAATTGACAAGTGGATCCTAAAATTTTTATGCATATGCAAGAACAGAATAGCTAAACAATCTTGAAAAAGACAACATTTGGAGAACTCTCAACTTCAAAATATTTTGTTGTTGATGTATATATAGTTACTACCAAGATAAATCTTGCATACAATAAAAAATAAAGTGCCAGAAAAGGAGCAGACAGTAACTAGTATGAGTGAGGTCTTGGAGAACTCAAAATAGCTAATTTAAGGAAAGTTGACACACTTTAAGAAAACAAACAATTTAATATTTTAACAGATAGAAGCACTTTTAAAAAGTCAAACAGAAACCCTGGGCCTAAAAATACACCAAGCAAAATTAAAAATGCAATAAAACAGGATAAATCAAACAGAAGAAAGAATTAAGGGGCTGGGGAATGTAGTTCAGTGGAAGAGCATTTATAGCATACAGGAGGCCCTGAGTTCAATCTCCAGCACTGAGGTGGAAAAAACAAAAGAGCTCCAAGTTAGGCTATTTGGCAAAAGAGAAGGAAAAAGTTAAAAGAATGAAGAGAAATGAAGAAAAACCATGAGAACTTTAGAAGAGCATTAAAATAGCAAATATTTAGGTTATTGGGGGTTCATTAAGAACTTGGAAATGGAAATAGAAATCTTATCTAAAAAGATAATAGTAGAAAGCTTTTCTAACATAGAGAATAAAAATAGCCAGGTATAGGAAGGTCAAAGTCAGTCATTTTTGTTGTTGTTTTAACTCAACCAAGTTTACCATGGGACATTATACTCAACTCTCAAGAGCTGAGAAATAAAGATTCCGAAAGTATCAAAACACACACACACACACACACACACACACACACACACTACCCCAATATGCCTGACAGCAGAAATCTTACAGGCCAGAGGAAAGAGGTATGAGATTTTCACCATACTGAAGGAAAAAATGACCAATCAATAATAGTGTACTCAAAAAAGCTAAACTATAAAAATGATAAAGTCATGCCTAAATAAAAGCTGAGAGAATATGCCTCCACTAAATTTGTTCTATAAGAAGTACCTACAGGGTTCTTCAAAATGAAAGAGATATTTTAGTGGTACCCCTTTCTCCACAGAAAAGTCTTAACTGGGCTTCTCCAGAAATCTTCACCATGACTGATTTTAGGACTGTCAGCAAAAGAGTCTTTACAAAAGAGTTCAATATAGATAAACTTCTAATTTTCGTGTTGCCCTGTTTTACTTGGCCACTGACCAGGAAGAAATCAGCACTCCAGGTGCTGGACACCCCTTTACTAGTTTTTCATAAACACATATCCAGTATAGTAGTTTGTAGAAATGTGTAAATAATGTCTCTGGCCTTGAACTGGGCCTTCACAGAGATGTCTACATTTTTAAGATAAGAGAAGTTGCCAGTTGGGCTCCATGGTAACAGCTGGCAGGGGGAGGAAAAAAGGGGAAGAAGCAGCTCTCCCCTTCTCAGGTGTTGTCCTTAAAGGGTTAACTTACCCAGAACAGTGAAAGTAAAAAGCTGCTTTATGTGAACTTCTGCAGACTGGGAACTTCTGAGCCTCTCTTCTTACACAGTGGACATAAAATTCTGAAACTACCTGAACTAAGGGTTCACGGGATTGATTGATTTCAGCAAAAGCTGTGCCCACTGAACCTGGCTGAAGCCAAATAAAACTTTTTCCTGCTATCTTTGGTGCCTTGCCTCATGTGTCCCTACAACAATATTAAATAGTAAGAAGAAAACATCAGAAGATTGCATAATTACTTGTAAGTTTTTAGACAAGTTTAGAATGTACTAATCTTGTCAACATGGCACATAAACCATTCATATCTTTAGCATGAACTAAAACCTGAAGTAATTAAAATAATTAATATGTTGATAGGCAAAAAATAGAGTCAAAAGGGGCCAAAAATTCAGAATGTGAGGAGGAATGGAATACAAGTTAGAGTTTAATTAGTGTATTTTTGTTTCTTTTTTCTTATTTTTACAATCATGTTATCATTCCAAAATAGTTTAGTTAAAAATCAAAACATGTATTTTTAGAAGCCTCACACTTACTACAAAGCAAAAATCTATAATTAGAAATACCAAAAATACCAAGCAAGAAATCAATACTAATAGACACAAGGAAGATCCTAAGCAAGGGAGTAAGAAATGAAGGACTATAAAATTAGAAAAAAAGTTACAAAATAGTTATAGTAAGACCTTACTTACCTATTACTACCTAAATCTAAATAAATTAAATTCTCCAATTAAGAAACACAGAGTGGGGCTGGCATGGTAGCTCAGTGGTAGAGCGCTCGCCTAGCCATGTGCAAGGCCCTGAGTTCAATCCTCAGCACCACATAAAAATAAAGGTATTGTGTCTTTATTTATTTTTTAGCTATATTGTCTTCAACTATAGCTAAAAAAAATAAATATTAAATTTTTTTTTTAAAAAAAGAAACACAGAATGACTGAATAAAAAGATAAGACCCAACTATACATTGCTCACAAGAAACTCATTGCAACTCTAAGGACATGCATAAACTGAAAGTGAAACAATGAACTAAGATATTCCATGCAAACAGTATCCAAAAGAAAGCAGGAATAGTCATACTAAGATCAGATTTAAAAACTTCAAATCAAAAGCAGCAAGAGAGAGACAAGGAAGGTCATTACATAATTAAAGGTCAATTCAAAAAGATGAAATATTTCTAAATATATGTGCACCAAATATTGGCACACTCAAATATATAATGCAAGTATTAATAGACATAATGACAATTGTGGACTTTAATATCCTTACCTTCAGCAATGGACAGATCATCCAGAGAGAAAAATCAACAAAAACAGTCAAACTACCCTCTAGACCAAACAGAACTAAAAGATATATACAGAACATTCCATCCAGCAGCTGCAGAATACACATTCTTCTCATCAACACGTGGAACATTCTCCAGGACAGATCATAAGACAGACTATAAAAACAAGTCTCAAGCAATTTTTAAAATCTGAAAATCATATTGAGTATCTTTTCTAACCATAATGGAATACAACTAAAAATCAATAATATTGAAAAGCTAAACAAATACATAGAAATTAAGCAATTAACAATTGAACAATCAATGGATCAGGAAGAACAAGAAGGAAATTTAAAAGTTTCTCAAAACAAATGAAAATGGAGACGAAACATATCAAAATATGTAGGTTACAACAACAGCAGAACTAAAGGGAAAGTTTAGAGCAAGCAATGTCCACATCATAAAAACAGAAAGATTTCACAACACTAAAAACATACTTAAAAACCCACTCAGTAAAAGGGCAAAAGATCGTAAGGGACATTTCTCAAAAGAATAAATTCAAATGGCCACCAGACATACGAAAACATGTTTAACAATCTTAGTATATAGGGAGATAGAGTCAAAACTACATTGAGATCTCGCCAAATGCCTGTGCTAGCCAGATGAGCTGGGTTCAAAAAAGCTGGCTGCAACATTAAACTAAGAAAACAGCGAACAAATCACACAACACATGGACATGAGTTTCTCAGGTCGAGGGTGGGACTGCTCTGTGACCTCAAGGGTCCTCTTCCACGCTGGAAGGCAAGAGAGTGAGTGAGTGCACCCGGAACCCCTCTATTTATTTAAAAGACATTCAATAGAGTATTCCAACAACAACAACCACCACAAAAAAAAAAAAAGAAAGATTTCAAACGAACCACCTACCACTACATCTCAAAGATAGAAAAATAAGAACCAAACCTGAAATAAG
Organism: Marmota marmota marmota; assembly: GCF_001458135.2. Taxonomy (NCBI): domain Eukaryota; kingdom Metazoa; phylum Chordata; class Mammalia; order Rodentia; family Sciuridae; genus Marmota; species Marmota marmota. Next base: position 24,970,125 of record NW_025999842.1, on the reverse strand, counting down.
ATGAAGAAATAAGATCAGAGCCCCAGCAATCAGGCAAGAGAAAATAGTCAAATTGTCACTATTTGTAGATAATATGATCTGCAAAAAGAACCCAAAGACTTTGCAAAAAAATTATGTGTGTGTATATTCTAATATATATGTATTATATATGTTGTATATTCTAATATATATGTATTATGTTATATATAATATATATATATTAGAATAAACAAATTCTGGAAAATTGCAGGATACAAAAATCAACATGCCAAAATAAGTTGCATTACTGTATACCAATAGTGAATTTTCTGAGGAAGAAATCAAGGAAATGGTCTCATTTACAATAGCTCCAAAAGGATGAAATACCTAGGAATAAATTTAAAAAGAGGTGAAAGATCTGCAGTGAAAACAATAAAACACTGATGAAAGCAATTGGAAAAGACAAAAATATGGAAACACATCCCATGTTCATTGATAGTAAGCATCAGTATTGTTAAAATGTCCATACTGCCCAGATTAAATGCAATTTCTATCAAAATACCAGTGATATTTTCTCATAGAATTAAAAGAAAAAAAATCCTAAAATATGTATTAGACACAAAACCCAAATAATCAAAGCCTTCTTGAGCAAAAAGATGCAAAGTGATCATCTTTTTGCTACAAAGCTGTAGCAATCAAAACAGCATGGTATTAGCATAAAACAGACACATAAACCAATCGTACAGGTCTGGGGTTGTGGCTCAGCGATAGAGCGTTCGCCTGGCATGTGTGAGGCCCTGGGTTCGATCCTCACCACCACATAAAAATAAACAAAATAAAGGTATTGTGTACAACTAAAGCATTAAAAAATAAAAATAAACCCAATGGTACAAATAGAAAGTTCTGAAGTAAACTCTCACATTTATAGCAAACTGATGTCCAACAAAGGTACCAATGACATGCACTGGAAAGAATAGTCTTTTCAATAAATATTGCTGGAAAATTAGGTCTCTACTGACAAGAGAGACTACACCCTTATCTCTTACCAGTTACAAAAATCAACTCAGAATGGATCAAATAGTTAAATGTCAGCCTCAAAACAAGAAAACTACTAGAAGAAAACACAGGAAATGCTTCAGGATATTGGAATGGGCAAGGAGTTTTTTTGAACGGGACCTGAAAAGCACAAGAAATGAGCAAAACTTGATAAATGGCATTGCACAAAATTAAAAAGCTTCAATACAGGTAACAATTATCAGAGTGAAGAGACATCCTACACAATAGGAGAAAATATCTGCAAACTATTCATTTAACAAGGGGTTGATATCTAGAATATATAAGGAACTTCAAAAATTCAATAACCAAAAAAAAAAAAAAAAAAGAAAAAGCCAATTTAAAAACCAAGCAATAGACCTAAATAGACATTTCTGAAGAGACATACTAGTGGCAAAAAGTATATGTAAAAATGAAAAATATTCAACATCCCTAATCAGGGAAATGCAAATTGAAATCCCAGTGAGATAGTACACCTCTCCAGTAAGAATGGCTATTATCAAACAAACTGAAAGTAACAAGTGCTGTAGAAGAACCCTTGTGCATTGTTGGTGGGAATGTGAATTATACAATCATTATGGAAAACAGTATAGACGTTTCTCAAAGTAAAACACAGAACTACCATGTGACCCAGTCCTAGGCCTATAGCTAAAGGAACTGGAATCAGTATGTTGAAGAGATAGCTGCACTCCCATGTTTATTGAAGCACTACTCACACTAACCACGAAATGGAAATAACTTAAGTGTCCTTCAGCTGATAAAGGGATTATAAAAAAAAGTGGTGCACATACATAATGGAATACTACCCAATCATAAAAAAGAATGAAATCCTGTCACTTGCACAACATGGATGAAATTGGAAATGCTAAGTGAAATAAGTCACATATAGAAAGAGAAGCACCACATGAGTTCACTCATAGGCAAAAGCTAAACATTTTGATTTCATAGAAGTTGAGAGCAGAATGATGCCGCAGTCCGGCTGCAGCAGAATAATCAGGGGGGGTGACGAATAACTTGTGTAGATTGATACAGCAGGAGTGGAAGCCGTTTATTGCAGGATAGGAGCAGTATTTATACATTCCACACAGCTTATCTAATTAGCATAAACTAGATACATCAGTCAACCAATCAGGAATCTCTACACCTAATGGCTCGGTTTTGTTACTTCTCAAACCACTCCCTCTGACATTTTGCCAGGCACCATCCAGACTTGTTTACGAACTTTAACATTCCCCTGACAAAATGCCAGGTGTTATTTTGACTTATTTACAGACTCTAACAGAATGATGGTTATCAGAGGCTGGTAATGTAGGGAATGGGAGGATGGGAAAATGTTGGTCAGTGGGCAGTAAGCTGCTCTTCTATCACAGAGTAGTGTGGCTATAGGAGTGACTGTGTGCTATACATCTCTAAAAGCTATAAGAAAGTATTTTAAATCTTTTCACCATGAAAAAGTGATAAATATTTGAGGAAATTATGTATGTTTAACTTGATTTAAGCATCACACAATGCATACATGTATCAAAATATCACGTGGGACCCTATGTGTACAATTTTTATGTTTTGATGTATCTGTTAAATTTTTAAAAAGAAAACAAATCTTCAAAAAACTGCTTGTTGGCTCTTTGAGCAGCACCATGGTAGTTGGCAAGAACAATCACCTTACTGAAGACTGGTATTATGTGAAAGCACCTACAATGTTCAATGTAAGAAATATCCGAGCAACACTGGTCATAAGGACCCAAGAAACCAAAATTGCCCTGATCGCCTCAAGAACTGTGTGTTTAAAGTAATCCTTGCTCATCTGCAGAATGATAAAGTTGCATTTAAAAAATTCAAACTAATTATTGAGACTGCTCAGGGAAAAACTGCCTAACTTCCATAGCATGAATCTTACCCATGACCAAATGTGTTCCATGGCCAAAAAAATGGCAGACCAGTTTTTCATTGTTAGAAAAGCAAAAATGGTGAAGAAGCATTAAGTTTGAACTTAGAAAACTCATGAAGCTTTGTGGTAAAAGTGGTAGTTTCTTAAAAATCTGTTAGGAATCATGAGTCCAAAAAATCTGTTTGTATTTTTAATAGTGACAAAAATTCCTGTTTGGAAAAAAAAATGTGAGCTCAATTTCAAAGCACTTCACAAACATCCAGCAGTTCATATTTTCAGTATCATTTAACTAGCTCAGTTGAGCATGGGTTGAGTCCCCAGTGGACTCTGGTCTTGAAGACATTTGAACACATGTTACAAAAACATGAAGTTGACAACCGATATCATACATAGACCAATTAAGACTATCTGACAAAATAACAAAATGTTTAAATAATGATGTTGAAAATTTAGAAGGGCCAAATAACTCCAAATGAAAAGGAAGAAAAAGAGTTTAAATTTTTAGTGTCTTTAGTTCATCATTAATATTAGTACAGTATATGAATGGTTTTAGTTAAACCCTTAGAAATCCCTCATGCTCTCATCAAGAGTACAGAGCAAGAAAGAATGTACTCCAAAATGAGAAGTCCTAGTGCTCTTGTCCAGCATCCCACATATTTGAATGTTCTAACATTTGTTTCTTGAGAATATGTGCTGATTTTAGGTGAATTAATAGTTTATCTTCCTGACACTTCCATCCCCCTCCTGTCACCTTTGCCAAAGATCATCAATAAAAATCAGAAAGAAGTTTTCCTGCACTAAAAAGGGAGTCTATGCTGCTCACTGTTTGCTGTCACGATGACAGGCAGCTGCACCAAGCCAAGAAGTAGCCTAAATGTTTAATGAAGCAGGAAAGTCATTCTTCAGTTGCAGTGCAGACCCACTAGACAGCCTGAAAAGATCACCTCCGTTTGTTTTAAACTGGGAATAGGTTGCTGAATATTTAATGCATGCCACAGTATTCGGCTCTGTGAGAGGCCAAGCAAGGGTCAAGTTATGACTGCCTGCTGTTCCTGCAATTTCAAATTCCCTCCGGTTTATTAAAGCTGGAAGGTATCAAGGTTGAACCAAGACGGCCTTCAACAGCACCCTTTGTAGCACTGTATAAGTGCAAATTAAAATGGGAAGTCACAGTCCTGTCCTGGTGAAGCATTATTAAGAATTAGAAGCAAACTTTCAGGAAAAACGAGTAGGTCTAGCTTTTATTGCCAATATTTACAAAGGTGATAGGAAGAGAAGTAATCAATAATCCTTACTGTGATGCTAGGAAAGAGATCTTACATTCAGTTGATTATTGATTTGTGGCATCAAATAACTTCTACCAACGGAATAATCCTCGCCCAAAAAAGGAATACTTTTGTGAACAATTTCAAAGCCAAATTAAATCTTCAATTGGTTTAAAATCTGTTGAAATAATGTGGGAGTTGATAGTGGTTTGGACGAGGATAGCAGAAGTAGAAGAAGCATTGTTGATTAAAAATGCATCAAGGATGACTGCAAGATTTTTGGCCAGAGCATGTAAAATGGAGTTGCAATTTATTGAGAATAAAAAGGAATGCAAGTAGTTTTAAGAGGAAAATAAAAACTACACTTTCAGAGAATGTTAAAATTGAGATGCCCACTAGATAACCAAACCTAACTGTCTGTTAGACACTTGGATAAACTGTTGCTTTGGGTGGAGATATTTCAGATTCATCATCATAGAAATAGATTTTAAAAAAACCACACAGGGAATGGATAGAGTCGAAGAGTTCTGAAGCCTGAACCCTGTGGCACTCCAACATATAGTGGTTATGAAATTGAAAAGAACCTGCAAAGGAGACTGAGGAAGAGCCCCAGCATGCATGAAGCCATAAAAGAAGGGTAAAGGGAATCTTAAGTGAATAAAATGTTTCAGTGTGCGAGTAACCAGTTGGGTCAAAGGCTCCTGATAGGTTATGTGGAATGAGAATTGGCTACTAGATTGGTAACATGGAAGTCATCAGTGTCTTTAATATACCTGAAGAATAACAGATAATTCTGAATACATGGGGGTCAAGAGGATAGGAGGAGGGTTGGTGGAGAAGGTGAAATATAGAAGAGTACAGAAAAGCTTTGGTATAATGGCAGGCAAGAAAGTGGGTGATGACTGTAACTGGAAGATGGAGTCAAGGGGGTTTTGTTGTTTGTTCTATTTTGGATGGGAAATATTACCCTGCATTTGTACATTGATGGGAATAATCCCAAAGAGGGGGAAACTAGCAATGAGGAAAGAAAGTGCTATCCTAAGGGGAAGAGGATAGAATCTATGCAAATCTACGCATGGACAATTCACCAACTGAAACAGGAGAGGCGGCGCAGCATGTAAGCACACAGGAGCAGATTACTAGATTTAATAGGGTAGATTGTCTTTCAATTCTATTTTATAAAGCTGTATTTTGGGGGGAAATGAATTATAAAATCTAAAATACTTTTGGCTACAAAAAGCAAAATATCCAAGCAAATATGGCTTAAATAATAATGGGGATTAATATAATAAGTTCCAAGGTAGACAGTTCCGGGTTTCGTCAAGTAGTTCAGGGATGATTCCACAGATCAAGCTCTTTCCAAATTTACATTTGAAATCTTCATGGTATTAACTTGGTCTTTTCGACTTGTCCCTTGCTAGTTGTAAGATGGCTCGGCAGAACTAGTAGTATCTGACTGAACAAGGATAGCATAGATGAGTGTACTCTTCAAGGTTACTTAGAAAGAATGAATAGAATATGGAGATATTTTACATATATATATATATATATATATATNTATATATATATATATATATATATATATATATATATGAGAGAGAGAGAGACTGGCTTGTGAGTTGTGTTGACTGAGCAGTCCCATAAAGGCTCTGCAAGCTGAAGCCCAAGGAAGGCAGATGGTGTGATCCAAGTCCAAAGTTACAATGAACTGTATTCTATATCAAGAGAACCAGGAGAATTTATCATGTATAATCCAATCCAAAATCTGAAAGCTGAGGGCCAGGAGTACCTCAGGTAGGAGAAAATTGATATTCCAACTCCAGCAATTAGCCAAAAAGTGGGGAAGTCTTCCTTCCTCTGGTTTTTGTCCTAATCAGGCCCTCGGTTGATTCAATGGTAAATGGATTCAATTCCCACCCACATTGGAGAAGGCCATTTACCAATTCAAAGGCTGATATCATTCAGAAGCACCCTCATAAACATACCAGAAATATTGTTTAATCTGGGCACCCCATAATGAGTTGATACATAAAACTAACCATTAGGAAAAAAAAAAAGAGCTTCATGGCCCCCTCACATATTTCGTCTTTCTAGACGGGAAAATGTTTTCTGCCCAACGAACTTCTTTCTTAAGCCTATGGGAGAGGATTGTCACATGTGTATGTCTGGAAGGAAGACAGCTGGCCATTTGAGCATCTGGCATTTTCAAACACCTTGGTGAGAAGCCAACTCTATGTCAAGGGATGAAGGTTGGCCACTAGTCTGACTGTCAACAATGCCAGCACCAAAGGTAGAAAGAGACACAGGTTAATTTTAGACATTAATAAGCATGCATTTTAAAGATAACTACTAAAAATAGAAATAAATTTTATTTTAGATTAAACTTTTAGATTAAAGTAGAGATAAATTAAGAAAACAAATGGAGATAGGGAAAGTGATTCATCCAAGGTCAAACAATTAACACAGAGATAAAACTAGAACCCAGAGATATGGATGCCTAATCGTGCACTTTTTTCATAAAAATTGTGGTCCTTGATTTACATTCTTAGCATTATACCACCATGGTTTCATTACTATCATAAATAATGTATGTTACACCCATACATGCATACACGCACACACACGTCAGTTTCCTAACCAATTGTCATATAGTGCTTTTTTAAAAAAAAGTATTGACAAAGATGCATTTCTTGTCATATTTCTTATATTCCCTGGATCCAAACCATATAGTCACACAGTTCTCAATTAGCATAATGGAGGCATCAGTGACACACTAGAGAAAGGTAAGGTCTATAGAGCCTATGACCTTGACAATTTTACAAATCATATTACCACCACCATCTTGTTCTCCATGCTTACCTCAAAGTCACTGCCATTCATGCTTCTCTTATATATGTATAGCAATAATTTTTAAAATTGAGTATGTATGTGTGTCTATCTCCTCAAATTTACCATTTAAATCACTTTTAGTGAATAATTCAGGGGTATTAAGTACTTTCACAAGGTTGTGTAACCATCCCCTCCATTTCCAGAAGTTTTTAACTATCCCACATGGAAACTCTATACTCATAAAAAATAACTCCGACTCACTCCTCCCCACCAGTCCCTGATAATCACTATTTTTTGTCTTTATGAATTTGATTTTTCTAGATACTTCAAATAAGTGGCATCATACATTTGTCTTTTCATGTCTGAGTTATTTCATTTGTATAGTGGTCCTCAAGGTTTATTTCATTTGTATAGTGGTCCTCAAGGTTTATCCATGTTTTATATGTAAGAATTTTACTTTTTATGGTTGAACAATATTCTATTTTATGAACATTCTGCATTTTGATTATCCATCTGTTGATGGACACTTGGGCTAATTCCACCTTTTTGCCATCTAATATTCACACTGCCAAGACTAGAGAATTTGTCTTCCTTTTCTTTGTTCTTTAAGTTTAGCCTCTATTCGCTCCTAGCTTAATTCCCTCCAAGGCTCTTTGTTGATCTTTCAACCTGCAAACTACACCTTGGCTACTTTAATCATTCTTGTTCCCTTGCTTGAATTCTTCATCTTTCAACTCAAAAGATAACTTCCAGTTGCTTCTCAGTCCACACATTTAAGAATTATCAATGACAAATACCCCTTCCTCCTTGTCTTAACTGGATTTCTTTCACTCTATACTCTGGTTAAACCAAATAGCTAACCAGTATTCATATATCACTTATTTATTCTTATAAAACAGATCTTTCTACCTAGTTAATATCCTAATATCCCCCTTTCTAATCATCTTTTCAAATGTTCCTAAAAGCATTTCTTTGAGTATTCATAAACCGTTTTCTCTATGAGCTTCTGACAAGTCCAAGTTGTCATTAATTGTACCAAAAATGCTCTTGGTCATGAGTAGATTTGTCTATTTGTGGAAATTGATCCATGGAGATTCAGGGGCTAACTGTAAATGGCTACATGAGGGTTGTGCAATAAGAACTTAGATTAAGGATAGGTAAGTGTCTCTTCTATTTTATGTTTTGACATTTTGTGGCCTTACTGGTTTGGGAAGTGATTTCTCCTCCCAGAGCTGGTTAACTCCTAGGAATAATAAACAACAGATATGTCTTTCATATATGAACCCTCCAGCCCCAAGTCCCTATTCTCAACCACTTCTTTTATCAGACTCAAACACACAAAGCCAATATTTTCCTTGCCCTAAATCAACCAAGGACCAAACAACACACCAGATAACATAAGCCACTGATATGGCCCAGATATGCCAACATTATTTCGGACTAGCTAACCCTAGGCAGTTTCCCATGCCCTATCTTGCTTTTCCTATGGAAAGCACAATGAAGGCCCTGGCTGGACTTTCCTTTTACTTCTTCTGCCTCATGACATAACTTGGTGCTTCTTCATGTGGCTCTTTGACATGTCATGTCCCCCTTCCCTTGGGGTCTGTAAGTAATTAATTCTTCTTTCAGTGTTATTAACCTGTGTTGTCACTCAGTCACCTCCATAAATTAAAAACGCTGCAGGTATGGTAGAAATAAAGGGCCAGTCAAAACCACAGTGGTGTTCCTTACATTCTGATGGGGAGACTAGTGCCAAGGTTCTTTTATTAACTGCCCCATCTAAACCCAAAAACCATACTGTGCAAAAGGGGTTTACACAGTAAGTCTGATGTTCTCTTTCAGAGGGCCTATTTTGAAGTCTATCCCTTGGTTAGCATCAGGGGACTCAGATTTTGTGAGGTTTACCAACATTAACTGATAAGAATGTTTCTAAACTACTTGCACCACATGTTTTATGATGAACACATGTCTTCCTTACAGGAGTCAGGAATTTTGGATATATGCCAGGCAGAGGGTGCCTCTGTGATTGACCCCAAATAAAAACCAGGACACTGAGTCTCCAATGTTTGCAACATTACTCATGTGTTGTTATAACTCATTCCTGGGGGGAATTAAGCACATCTTGTGACTCCACTGAAAGAACCTGTGGAAGCTGTGCCTGGCCTCCTTGGACTTTACCTCATGTGCTGTTCTCTTTGCAATTGTGCTTGGTATCCTTTCATTGTAATAAGTCATTGCCATAATTATAACTGAGTCCTGTGAGTCATGAAAGTCATTGGTATAGTTCAGATGCTGTCATTTTCCCTCACTTTTCTACTCAAAGCAATTTTGGTCCACATCCATCATTCAAGTCTGATGCATACTATCATCATTTTCAAGGTTTTCTCCTCCCTATTATTATGAAAGCATCCCACAAGAAGTTTCCAGCCTACGGCTGCTATTTCAACATGGCCTCTTTTCCTATGGCCCAGGCAGTCTGCAATGGTGTCCACAAGCTGAAATATGGATGCCTTATGCCTCCTATCCCACCCTTCTACCAAAGTTCAGACAACCCTATCTAAACAGAACCCCCAAACCAGGATGTCATTTCTAGGAATTTCATCACAGCCCCTTCCTTACTTGAAGGATACAGCCTCCCTTTCCTTTTCAAAGAATTAGTTTACATACTAGTTCCTCAAAATTTGGTCCCTAGTCCCCAGTAACTGTTAATGACCTCTATAGGCTAGGAATCCAGAGTTCAAGAGCAAAAATAATACCCAATACATAGGGGTAAAAGGCACGTGTGTGTGTGTGTGTGTGTGTGTGTGTGTGTGTAACAAAGCATGGAGATAAAGGAAGAATGGCTACAAATTAATCCTTTATGATTTGAATCTTCTGCAACAGTATGAATAAAACATAATAAACTTTGTTATTTAAGGAACATTCTGACCAAAGTCATCTACTTCATAATATCAGTGAGCAACTTTCCTTATCTCTCTGCAGCTAACAGGCTATTCACTATGACTCAAACTTTCTCTGATACCTAATCTCCACAGGACATCTCCAGCTTATTCTTTGTCTATAAAATCCACACACACAACTTCCAACAGTGATCTATAACTGAGAAAAGATTCTAACTGAAGCTGTTGACACTAGAGGCATTAAAATTAATCCTTGGAAAACTAACAATCACAGATAACCATAAAAGCTATTTGACTTAGATTTATTGGACTCAGGTATCCAGTTCCTGTTGGGAGACTGGGCAAAAAGATTTGCATTCCTCTGCATCAATGCTGAAATTCTGAGAGGGGTTTCCTGACACCTCACACCATCAAACCCTCTGGATCCATGCCCTGAAGCCCCTTTTAGGGCCATTTGATACTAGTGTCATTTAATACTCTGTCTGGGCCCAAAGAAGATTCACTTGTGCCAAAATTCTCTACAAAGAGCACCATTAAAGCTTCTAGAATATTATTAAATATATAGCACAATTCTTTGATAAAAGGAACCAGAGCTTATATAATAAATGACTGTAAGGCAGCAAAAGTACAAGGAAAGCCTTTCAGGCCAGAAAAGAAGTATTCAAAAACTAAGTGAAAGTTTAAAAGATGGGGCATATGGAAGGAACACAGGAACAAGCCTGAAAGAACTTCCACAGGACAAAACTGGAATGATCTGAGTAATGAAATAAATAACGTAGCACTGGATTATAACCCAAAGTACAACATGAATATTCTTATGAGAAGAGACAAATCCTCCTCACAAAGACCTCCCAATAACATGTAGATACTTCACCCCCAAGTGGGTGGAGTCTAAACCACCCTTCTATCTGATGTAGTAACCTGCTTCCAAAGGATGAACAGCAAGGGGAGCTGGGACAAAGTAGCAGCAACCTAGCAAACAGTACCTTGGCCAGGTGATCAAGGTTAACATCACCATGATGAGTCACTGTACATACCCTTCAATCTGATGTGATGAAAAGAGTACCAAAAAAACAAACAAACAAACACAGACTGAGAAATGTCAGACCAAAGAAGAGTGTGGAGATACCACAATTCCACACAATGTGGCATCCTGGCTAGGACCTTGGAACACAGAAGTACAGTAGTAGGAAACACCAGTGTAATCTCAATGAAATCAGCAGTTGATATATCCCAGTGTAATTTCTTAGTTTTGACCAAAAATATATATATATATATTGTGGTTGCATACGATGCTAACATTCAGGGGAGTTGATACAGAAACTTTGTACCATATTTGCAATTTTCTATAAATATGAAATTATTCCAAAATAAAAAACTTTAAGGTATAAGCATACACAGTAAACTCATCTCAATCCCTGGTTTCATGTTCTGTGGTTTCAGTTTGGGGCCATCAACAGTGGTCTGAAAATATTAAATAAAAAATTGTAGAATTAAATGACTCTTAAGTTTTCAACTGCCCAATGTTCTGAGGGTTATTTGAATGCAAACCACAATACCATGACAGTAGTTCTAATAACTGAGATGGCTAGTGACTAGCGGGCAGGTTGCATATACAGTGTGGATATACTGAACAAAGGGATGATTCAATTCCTGGTTGGGATAGAAGATTTCATCATGCTATTTAGAACTACTTCCCAGGATCGATGGAAAAGGTCAATAATAATCTGTCACCATGTCTCTGTCATTCCCATTACCTCACATCACATAGACATGTGTCATCTCACATTTTCACAAGGATGGGTACAGTACAGTACAATTAATTTTTGAAAGAAAGACCACTTTTGCATAACTTATTGTAGTATATTGTTACAATTGTTCTATTATTTTTTGCTTTACTCTCTTACTATGTCTAATTTCAAATTAAACTATCATAGGTATGTATAGGAAAAGCTATGGTACATTTGAGGCTTGGACTCTGATTTCAGGCATCCACTGGGGGCCTGGAATGCATCCCTTGCAGATAAGGGGGCGACTCTGTGTGTGCGCATTGCAATGGGCACCGACTCAAGCAGATAAAAGTACTTCAAGCAAATGAGTCTTCTCTTTATCCTGATGTTTCTATCGTAATTTATTCTGAATTTGCTTTGCCTGGAAGCTGAAACCCGATTCCTTAAAATCGACCAGGATAAGTGGATCTGGACAAGAGCCCTCTCCTCATGAATTAAAATTAGTATTATAGAAACACTTTCAACCCTAGAGACAGCACTTATGATGCTTTGGGGCAACAACTGCCAAACAGGAGCAAATAAGAGTTACAGGTCACCATTGAGAAGGCTTCCTCTCAGCATTTTGTAATTAACAGTTTATTTCAGTGCCATAATTCAGCATAAAAGAATCCGCAAAGGAACCAGCAGCCTGTGTCATTAAAAATTGCTAGTGAATGTGTTATTTGCAGCTATTAACACTTCTCAGTTGTGATCTTTGGTAATTACTTTCATACTCCAACACCACCTTCATTTTTCACTCCAATTTCTTCTAAAGCTCTCTTGGAACATAGAATATTTGAATTTTATCTGCAAAATCTAATTTCTAAAAAGTACTCACTGGATCATTTCTTTATTTTTAATAGAATCCAGGTCTTTGCGTATGTTAGGTAAACACTCTACCACTGAGCTAAACTACCAGCCCATAGTCTTCATTTTATAGTTGAGGAACAAGGAGCTACAAAGATGCTAAATGACTCTGCCAAGGTCACCCAGCTAACCTAGCAGACATTGTTCACAGGGTATTTAAAAATCATCTGGATCATTTCTTCAATATTTATTTGAACAAAATAAAATCCCCCTTGTACATGAGAGCAAACATTTAAAAAATGTTACTATATAGTTTTATACCATACTTTTTGCAACACACTTTCATACACCAAAACCCTGTCTTACAACAACTCTTTTAATGCAGGCAGGGCAGATGGTTAGGTAGGTTGGCAGAATCTCTCATGGTGGAAGGAACCGGAATTGAGGGGATAGGACTGTCTCACATCACAGAGACAGGATGTGCTGGGCATACCCTGGACCAGAAGACATCTCATCAGGACCATGAATGGCAATCATTCAGGAGCCTGGAAAGCCCCGCAGCTGATGACTAAGACTCCCAAGAGAGTATTCTGGCACTTGCCATGACAAGCTTTGATCCTGGGTAGAATATTTACCAAAACCACAGGCTAACACCTTGACAAAATACTTCTTACTCTGTCCTAAATGGAATCAGGAACTACACAGAATTTAGCCTCCTATAGACCCCAGGAACATGGGTTTAGAAGCCTGGAGACACAGAAGTTGTAATGATCATTCGTTTTTACTTTTTAGGGTTGGGGATTGAACTTGGGGTCTTGTACATAACAAACATGTGCTCTACCATGGGACTACACCCCCAGCCCTTTCCATTTTTCAGATGAAGAAGTGATTTACTCCAAGTGAACTATGCAGTCAAACTGTCTGGTTTCAAATCCAGATTCAGTCCCCTGCAGTGGGACTCACCTTAGCAATAAGTAGCCCCTCAAAGGTGTAATGGTTCAGAGTTAAAGGTCATTTTTCATCTATGTGATATTCCAAGGAAGACTCAGAGACCCAGGTTCCTTGCACCTGTGGCCCCACGATCTCCCAGGGATCGTCACAGTCTGTACTCAGCCGGCAGAAACTGAAAGAACAAGGAAAGAACTTAAAACTTTCATCTAGAAATGGCACACTCTCACCTTCCAGCTGCCATCCTCATCTGAGGGGGGCTAGGAAATACCCATTGGTGATACATCAAGAAGAAACACCCTGTGAGCAATGTCTGCTGCGTTAACTGGGTGACCTTGGCAGAATCATTTAGCATCTTTATAGATCATTGTTCCTCAACTATAAAATGAAGACTGTGGGCTGGTAGGTTAGCCCAATGGTAGAGTGCTTGGCTAACATATGCAAAGACCTGGGTTCTATTTAAAAATAAATAAATAAAATATTGCTGCAAAGTTTTTATAAGGGTTCAGTGAGCTAACACATGGAAAGCTCTGGAAATCAGTAAATCTGCCGTAAACACAGGCTATTGTCTTTACCATCTTCACCCTGGCTATTTTTACCATGATTACTAAAAAACACAGTAGCAAGGATTAAGTCTACATCTTTTGACTCAATCCAAGGAGAACTTTTCCTACTTTTCCACACTGCTGCTACCGTCTGGAGCATTTATATAAAGTGATTCTCAACTGTCTTCCTAAAATGCAAATGTTATTTCTCTAAAAAGCACAAATGAGAAAATCTGGTCACAATAATTGGAAACAACTGTTGGGAGCTAATAGAAGGACATAGATTTTATCTGATTTCAAGTTATATTCCAGTTTTTTTGTCTTACACTGAAATTTTTCATTTCAATGAAAGGCAGTACAAAAAAATGCCATGCCAGGAAGAAAATCCAACTAGCAGCTCATTGTCCTCTAGTCCTGTATTTTGAGGGGAGAATATACATATTTAATTTTTTTCAGAGAACATTCTAGTATCTCTGCCTTCATTTTTTTTTTTTATGAAGGACATATTAAAGCAGCCATGAGTGCTTACTTGATTATTCCTTTCCCTTCTAGCCTTTTGACTAAAGCAAATTATATTGTTCCATTTTTAGTTAATTCTATTTGCTTGATTATTAAGAATATCAGGAAATGAAAATTTCCTTCAGTAAATAAACCAGACACTTTCGATCATGTAAATAAAAATAGAAGAGCAAATACCACTTATGAACAATATAAGCTGTTCATTCAATATCCTTGTGCTATTTCACCATCTAATGTTGCCATTTGTCTGTGAAATAAACCGGGGCTTTATTGTAAATGTACTATGATTATGATTCAACTCTCAGGCTGCCTGTGCATCTTGCCAACTGCCTAGACTCGATTATTATCCTATCTCACTTATCAGAGAGAAAAAGCTGCAGCATAGCAGATCCAGCCTGTCATTGTCAGAATAACATAAAACTGGGTTTGAAGCATCAATTTATTCTCACTGAAATAGGCAGCATTAAACAAGTAGATCTTGAAGAGACATAATCTGGTCATCTTGTTCACTTCCAAAGTCATGGAAGTGAAAAGAAAGTCTGCTCACGCTCTCTCTCCCAGATAGGCCACCTCTGCACTCAGGAAATTCTGGGAGCGGAATTTTTCAAGTATGTGCTGAAGGAAAGAATGCTGTAGAGCCCTGTTCTGGAAAACCTCCTGGACGCTTCTGAGTGTACCTCAACTGATTGGGTGACCACCAGAGGTCTCTCTGGGAGGGGGTCTTAGACCATTGTGGCAGGGACTGCCATTTGTCTGCCAACATCTGCTCTTCACTCTTTGATAGTGATAGAACCATAGCTGTATACACTGCTATCCAGCAAGATCACACTAGTGTAGCCATAGAAGTTTTTACCCAAAGAACGTAAGAAGTGATAACGTGCCACCTCCAGCCTGAGATTTAAGACACCAAAGGGACTCTCAGCTTTCCCCATTCCTGAAGGTTAGAGCCCTTGTGGCAGTCTTAGCCTTGACAGTGCACAGAATACTCTAGGGTTTCACTACTCCAGTGTGATCAGGAAACAGCAGCACCACATCCCCTGGGAACTCTTTAAAAATCAGAATCCCAGGTCCCACCCCAGACATACTAAAGCAATCTGCATTTTAACAAGATTCCTAGAGGAATCCAATACACATGCTGGCCAGAGGATGGCAGAGCTGAGGCCTGGAATGGACCCACGTCCTCCTGTGATCAAAGCTGTCCCATTGACCTGAAATGCTCACTCTGCTACTCTTTATAACTGGAAGAAACTTTTACTTAAGACATGGTATCTGGACTGTCTTCATTACCGATGCTTAGATTTATCCTTCAGTAATGTGATACTGTTTACAGGGTCTCATTTTAAACTTGCCTGGGGAGGTCCTATTCTAAAGTCATTCAGTCCTAAAACACTGCCCACAAGTCTGCACTCTGAGAATCCACCAGGTGTGACCTCAGTTTCCAAAAGGTAGCTCCCACTACTAAGTGGGAATCCTTGTCCAAGAAGAAGGAGCTAAGTCAGAAACTTGAAAAGAGGAAGAGAGTTCCTAATGAATGGTCACTATGGGAATCAAGGCTAGAAATCAAGAGATGAGCTGTAGATGAAACTACAGAGGCAGCTCTGGGGACTTGAGGGATTCTCATGGCTATCTGCAGCAGCTACCTTCCAGGTGTGCCCTCATGCCCTAACTGCCACTGCCTAAGTTTCTACCATCTATGCAGAGAATTGCAGTCTTTGCTCTGCCAAGCTAAACCCAAAAGTTGTTTCAAGGTCAACATCTCATTTGGAAGTGACCAAATTATATTCCCAATTGGTGCTTCTCACCTGAATTCAAGCATTCTTTTTTTTTTTCAAGCATTCTTAATTACCCACACAAACATATTAGCACAGCTTGCAACACAACACATACTGACAATTATGTTCATCTCCAGACTCAATTTCTCTACCCTCCCCCTCATCACAGGACTCTTCCATGTGCCCTTTCTGTTTTTCCACACAAAATATGTTGCCATTCCAAAGAAACTCTTTTCTGTCCCCTTGTTTTGCATGTGCTTTTTCCTCATGCACTTGTCAATTGTTTTCCTGTTGAGAACTTATTTTTTTTCTTTTTCTTTTTGAAACTTTCCATTTAACAAGATTTTTCTTTTCCCACTTGGATTTACCTTCTGTATCCTGCTACTTCACACTTCAGACTATGGCTCTGGATACCATTCCCCACCAAAATGAACCATGGCTCCCTGCAGAAGCATTGGTTCCAGGTGTGGGGCAGTAAACATGCCCGGAAGCATAGAAGTTCTCCAAGACTTTGGGGGACACATCAGGAGTCAGGAAACAACTTGCCATGGCTCCCACTGGCCAACAAAGGAAAAATTAGACATTTACGAAAAGTGTATTTCATGATGTGAAATATGTCAGTGGATTAAAATCAATTACATATTTTTAAATTCACAGATTTGTAATGTTATGGCCACACCTCCCCCTATGAAATAAAACATCCCAATTGATCAACCTTGGAGATCTACTGAACCAACTCACTATTGTGGGGTTGGGAAGGGGGCCATGGATTTAGAAGAGAAAAAAAGTCAAGCATTAATCTTATGTTCCTTATTTGAAGTGTACTTCAAAGCATATACGATGTCCTCATGTTTGCATACCCCATCTCTTCCTTGGCCAATTGCTACTAGATATTCCACTGCCACTGTTCCTGCTCTCCTAACATTGCCACCTGTCTTGCCTCCCCAGAGGTCAGGCTGGGCCTGGGTCTGGCACATGGTTATCTGATGCCCAGCTCCAACCTGAGGAGGTGGGCAACACAGCTCTGGTTCCTCCCATTATTTCTGGGCCCAGATGAAGAGCTAAACCATTAATGCAGGGATCTGGCTTCTCCAGCTGCTGCCCAGGGCAGTCTGTAACTCCAGAAGTTTAAAGGAGATAACAGCTCCTAAGGTGAAATTTCACCAGTGAAAGACAATATATGGGAAATCATCAAGATAAACTTGCCTCCTTCCTCCCCTATGGACACTTCCAAAGTGTAGGATCTCCTCCTGGCACCCAGGAAGATGTCCTATGTGACCAAGAAGGCAGCTGTGTATTTTTGCAAGGCGATGCCAGCTCAGTAACATGCACTCCTGCCTTTGCTTTTCCTCCTTCCCACATCACTTCCCTTCAGATTCACTCCAGCTGCTCTTGGGTTGTGTCTCCCTATAAAACCTGTGTGCAACTTTCCCTCAGGCTTCGGGTTCTAGGGAACTTAGGGAATTCATAGCTAAACAAATGGTTGAAGCAGAAAAATTTGATAGATCTAGAATATCATCATTTTGCTACCTCTTATAAAATGAGCTTGTTATTTTATATCTATCAGTGACTGATAATATCACAAGCAAGATAAGTAGATACTCCTCCTAATTGAAGCAGGTAGAGAGAGAACGCCTGCGCACTGGTTTCTGTGGTGGGAAGAAGAGTCTTTCTCCTTTTCCTGTTTTATTTTCTAATCCAGGTATTCCTCTGTTCCCTAAACACACCCACCATCCCTTGTTAATCTATGTCTGACTAAAATAGGCAGCAGTAGATATGTGTATATATGTGTGAACGGATAGACACACACCATATTCTTCTGTTTCTCATTTAATCCTAATTAAAATTTATGTGCCTCAGGGGTGGGGTATAAACCTCCTCCGTTATTTCCTCTCCTAATCCTCCAGAGTATGCAAAACAGGCTTCTGCAGACTGTGGGTGGACACTCAATGAAAATTATTAACGAACTGATGAGTTACAGTAGGGAATGTCATCATTTGCTTGGCTTTTCTAGGAAATAAGGATTTAGTTTTAATGAATGTGAATAAAAAGCTGGCTCTCCGGGTTTCACAAAGTTATTTTCACTAACACATTCACAATTCTAAAAATTCTCTGGACTTAAGAAACCAATGGTAGAAGATTTAAAAGATTACATCTTATTGCATGGAACAATTTCTTATGCAGGAATTCAATTTTGCAATAAGAGATTCCCATAACAACACAGATCAGTATGAGATTTAGTGTTTTCTCGTTGGTGCAGGCATTATCCTTAATTTCTGAGAGTACTAAAGGTACTGGAATAGGGAGCTAGCTGTGGCCTATTGGAAAATGCACACACACACACACACAAAATGGGCTTCTCAAGAACATTGTTGATTTGGGCAGCATGGCCTCTCATTGCAGAGAAACCCCTTCTCCATCCATTGTTTACAGAATCACATATTTGTACCAAAATATTTTGTTTCTTGAAGCTCTTTGGACTTTTGCCATAATGAGGATCTGAATTTTACAAGGTCAGTAAGGGTTATCAATAGAGACCCAGAGTCTATAAACCAATTCTAGCAAACTGAGCTGCAGGATGGCTATTATAAGAGAACCAGCATCAGCAGAATTAATGAAGAAAATTAGTGACTTTCTCAGTCTGAGTGCACAAAAAGTGAGGACTTTGTAACAAGCTGCACAGAAGCTGCTAGCATAGACTGATTCCAAGACTTCTTTGTTTTATTCTGTACTGTTTACTATGAGGTTCACAATGTAAGTAATTTCGAGTGGGGTTTTATTTTGTGCTGGGAATTGAAATCCAGGCCTCACACATGCTAGGAAAATGCTCTTCCTTTAGGCCACACCTCCAGCCCCACTGGGATTTTCTATCTCCTTTTTTTTTTTTTTTTTTTGCTCTATTTTGCTAATATAAACCTAATTCCTAAATATAAGAAAAATAACAATTAAAAAAAATAATACACATAAATATATCCTGGGAGCAAATTTTTACCCCTCACACCTCAGATAGAGCACTAATCTCTAGGGTATATAAAGAACTCAAAAAGCTAAGCACCAAAAAACAAAAAGAAAAAAAAAATAACCCAATCAATAAATGGGCCAAGGACCTGAACTGACACTTCTCAGAAGAGGATATACAATCAATCAACAAATATATGAAAAAATGTTCATCATCTCTAGCAATTAGAGAGATGCAAATCAAAACTACTCTAAGATATCATCTCACTCCAATCAGAATAGCAGCTATTATGAAGACAAACAACAAGTGTTGGCAAGGATGTGGGGAAAAAGGCACACTCAAACATAGCTGGTGGGACTGCAAATTGGTATAGCCATTATGGAAAGCAGTATGGAGATTCCTTGGAAATCTGGGAATGGAACCACCATTTGACCCAGCTATCCCTCTCCTTGGTCTATACCCAAAGGACTTAAAATCAGCATACTACAGGGACACAGCCACATCAATGGTTATAGCAGCACAATTCACAATAGCTAAACTATGGAGCCAACCTAGATGCCCTTCAGTAGATGAATGGGTAAAAAAATGTGGCATATACACAATGGAATTTTAATCAGCAATAAAAGAGAATAAAATCATGGTATTTGCAGGTAAATGGATGGCGTTGGAAAAGATAATGCTAAGTTAACCAATCCCCAAAAAACAAATGCTAATGTTTTCTCTGATATAAGGCAGTTGACTCATAATGGGGTAGGGAGGGAGAGCATAGGAGGAATAGATGAACTTTAGATAGGGCAGAGGGGTGGGAGGGAAAGGGGGTAGAGGGTTAGCAAGGATGGTGAAATGTGATAGACATCATTACCAAAGTACATGGATGAAGACACAAATTGGTGTCAACATACTTTATATACAACCAGAAATATGAAAAACGGTGCTGTATATGTGTAATAAGAATTGTAATGCATTCTGCTGTCATTAAAAAAAAATCAATAAAAAATAACAAAAATGTTCAATAAATTATTATTTGCAATAACTATCCTAAAAAGTAATAAGGAAATTGGCATTCTTCAATCTGCCCTACTCCTTCAATGTACTTTTTAAACTAGATATTTATATTAAAATGATTAAAACTATCATATCTATGAGCAATCAAAGAGAATAAACCAATAAGCAATTTTGTTCAAAGTCTTCTGGGAATGTATGTTTAAGCATGGAGGATCCTATCAGGAAGATCCTAAAGATATTTATTAAATGCCAAAAAGTTTAAGAAAATATGGCTAATAACTTGCTATTGGGAATGTTAATACAGCACTATATTTTAACAGATAATGTAACAATCATGTTTCATATGGTTTGGAATAGTTTTGACGAAAAACAGTAATAACAATTTGGGAAAGATATATTGCCTATCTTTTTCCAATCAACTTTAAGGTATAATTTACATACAATAAAATGTACCCATTTTAAGCATAAAGTTTGAGTTTGATAACCATATATCCATGTGATCATCACCATAACCATTTATAAATATAAATCATTTCTGTCATGCTAAAGAGATTCCTCATATATTTTTACATGTAGTCCACCTTTCCCCTGGCAAACAAAAATCTGCTTTCTGCCACTTTAGGTTATTTTTGCCTGTTCTAGATCCTAATTTTATATATGAGGATCATACAAACACACAGAATGTGGCTGCCTTCTTTTGTTCAGATTAATGGTTTTGAGATTCATCTAATTTTGCATGAAAAAGTAATTAACTTCTTTCTGTTTTAAGTGTTTTCCACCGGGCGTATATTTCAAATATATTCTCTGGACCAGTTGTTTTTATCATGCAGTACAATGTAGTAAATTGAGAATTTCCTACTTTTAAACAGCTGCCAGATTTTGATTAGATGCATCCAGTGTCATCACTATGAAAATATTCAAATGGTTGTATTGACTGTAATTTTGGTTAAAATAACATTTAAAAGCTTAAATAATTGAATAGACACTGAACATGGTATGATTACAAGGACCAGTATCATGTTACTAACTGTAACATTGTAGTATTACATTACCTGCAATGGGAGATACATTGCTTATTGCTTTTTGTAAAAGTCATTCTTTACTTGTCTTACCAAATAAGTTTTCTTTTATATTCATGAAGTTGTCATGCTTCATTGAATGTGGTGAATAAGAAATCATCTTGATACCACCCTTGTGTTTTTTTATTCCTTGCCCTTCTGCTCTTTGCAAGTTGGAATAGTATTTTCAACTTCCTCAGAGACACTGAATTTTTGATAAAATACTCCATTTTTCACTATCAGTTAAAAATTTAAAGGTTTAAATATTTAAAACATAAAACAAAAAATGAAGACAAAAGCACCCAAATCCTTATTCTGAGAAACTATATTTAATATCTATATTTGTTAATTTATTCAGCAAATCTCTGTAACTGACTTAAAAACATTTATCCAAATAGATAAGAACTGGATCATGGCAGATAAAAATAAAAAAAATAGTTAGAATAGTACAATTGCTGATATTTTTTATTCACTTTTTATGCCACCAGTAAGTTTGTGAAATAAGCATAATGCTTAAAACACACTTAGGCACAAAGAATTCTCAGCCAAGAAATTAGTATAAAAACATGAGCTAAAATAGTCATCTTGAATTTCTTTTCATAAAAATAAAATTTGAAAAGTAGATTGTGCTACCAAATCAAGTGTTATATTTTACAGAAAACAAGGCAGAACATCTTAACTGAGTACGGAGGAAGTCAGAACGTGGCAAGCGAAGCTGAGAGATTGTTGGCTCCCATCAGGTTCTTGTTTTAGTGCAAGAGGAGGGGGAAAATTAAAGTTTAAAAAAATGCATAATGTTGTAAATGAGGGAAAATAATGCAGGGTCAGAGGACAGAACAGAGGCCATACCAGATAGGCTGGTCAGGAAAGGGCCCAGAGGAGAGACCTTTGTGCCACAGTGAGGCACAAAGCATGAGAAGATCTGGTGAGAACACACCAAGCAGAGGGAAGAGCAAAGGTGGTTTATTCCCTCAACATAGCCTACGTGATTCTTAGCATATGGTCTGGTCAGGTCTTGATCATGGATTCTCCAAATAAATGAAAATAATATAAGCCAGACTCAGTTACACACAATCTATCTCTTCCTCCCCTCCGGCATCCCACCACCAAGCCAACCAGGAAACTGAATTGGCTACAAGCTTTTTGAACTGTTGTGTGCATGAGAGTTGGAGAGCCCACCAAAAGCAAAATGAACATCACAGGACAACTGAAGCCTGCCAGGCATTTAGTTAGCTCTTGCTTCTCATTGTGGTAATCAGGCTTCAGTTTTCTCTGCATCTAAACTTTTTCAGTAAAGGACAGTTTGCCTGTGGGAATCTAGGTAGCAAGAGGCATCATGAGAAGAGCTGAAGGCCACCTCCAGCTGAAAAGTGCAGATGAGGTCACTTGGACCAATTCTTTCACTGACATCCCCTACAAAATCTGTATTAAATTTTTTTAATCTTAAAAGCATTATAGAAATAAATGATAAGAAGGATTTACCAGGCCAAAATTTTGAAGAGAGAAGCTCTTTTATCCTGGGGATTCTGGCCAATCTGGAAAGAGTAGCTACAAGGTGATCTTGTAAGAACAGGGAGGTGGTAGGAAGGCATGTTAAAATTAAAGTCCAGTACCAACCAGAGATTAGAAGCTGCACACTCCCTCCCAAGGTCCAGGGCTGGGCCTCTGAAGGGTGACACAATGAAAGAGAGGATACTGACCTCTAATCAAATATCAAACATTGACCTTGTACTATTATCATCCTCGGGTGTTTGCAGAAGGAAATACTTCAGGAAAGAAAAAACATCATTCTAGTTTAAACTATTTCTGTAATTTTTTTTTCAAATAAAATGCCCAGCACCCCTCCCCAAAATATGGTACATAAAGAAGTAAGATAACATGAGCCACAAACATTAGAATTATTAGATAAAAACTAATACAATCATGTTCATAATGATAAAGGGCAACCTTGGAAACTTAAGAAATTAAAACTTAAAGAGATAATAAGATTGCAGAGAAATTAGATAAATGCAGAGCTAAAAAACAATTGAAATTGAGAAAACAGATAAATAGCTAAAGAGAATTAGTAAAATAAAAAATAGTGCTTTTTAAAATAGTCTACAGTGAAGTCAGAGAAACAAGAGAAGAAAATTTAAAAGTGAAGGTATTAGGCAGAAGATACAGTACAGAAGTTTACATTCATTTTGAGTCACAGAAAGAGAGAAGAAAGAAGCAGAGTAATACCGGAAGAAATAAAATCAGAGTTTCCTAGACATTAAAGATCTTAATCCACAGACTCAGGAAACCTGACAAAGTCCAAGAAGGATTTGTTTTAAATACCCCCATGGACTCAAAGTGACATTGCAGAAAGCCAAAGGGGGGAGGGAGGATCTTGAAAGAATAAGAGATAGGAACTAGGCTTCATTCCCAAGTCTTCTATGAATCAGCCATGAAACCTTGACCAAACTACCTTTCTGAACCATTTCTGCACTATGCAAATAATAATGATTAGGGTCCGTGGTGGAGAAAATTTGACAAGACTATTTATGTAAAATTCCTCAAACAGTCACTGGCACATAAAAATAGTTCCCTTCCCTTCTTTGAGATAGGTCTACAAATCAATCATCAGGACTTTGCAGGTCCAGCCTTGTGAACAATACTTTTTATTAACACTTCTAATTGTACAAATAAGTGTGTTTTACTGTGATACTTTCCTACATGCATATGCATGAATTACACATTGATCATGCCCACTCTCCCTTCCACTCTCATCCTGCTTTCTCCCCTCCATCAAACCAGCCCATGAACAGTTTGAGATAATTTTAAACTTCCAGTGCAGATTTTTTCTTAAATTATTTCAAGATATAATATTGAATTCAGAAATATAGTCAGACATTCCATTAGGTTAATGACATCAATGCCTTTTAACCTTGAGTTATAAGAGGTAAAGGGAATACTGACCAGAAATTAAATAAGACCTCTGCCCAGTGCTTTGAAAATCATTTTCCACAAACACCTCTGAGAGTTGGTTTATTTTTGCAGTCTAAGTACTGTAACACTTCAAGTTCTTATTCAATTTTTCTTATTTGCCTTAATTATGAAAATCTTAAGGGTAAAATCTACACTGTCAAAAAAGAAAAAGTGGATACTTACAAATACTGTCTAATCAAATTCTTCAACATCCTCTACTTTCATAATTCTGTTAATAATTCTTTTACTTTGTGGTAAAAGCCTTTTTTTCTTCAAAAATTGGCTGCATTCTTGAATTCGTATGTGCTAAAATTTCTGAATGTAATATAGGAAATCTTGCAAAAATTATTATATGTGCATGTGGGAAAATATCTTCTTAAGTAGTGATACAGCAAAAGAATGTTTATTGCTGTATAGAGGGAAACAGTACACATATTTTTTATGTTGACTCCACATATCCTTTTTTATCTTTAAACATTTACTTTTGCATTACTAGAACTCACACTGCAAGTAGTTGAATAAGGTCCTAATATTTTATTCGTTTTCCTATAAAAGGAAAATTCCTGTGGATTTTCTTTGTGTTTCATGTTTCCTGAGGATTGGCCTCATTTTATAGATCTCAAAAATCCACATATCTTATTTAATACTTGAAAGTCACAGTTAAGTCCTTGCTTCAATATTACAGTGCAATAGATTAATTCTTTGCTCTGAGTCTTAGATAAGGAGAAAATCAGATCTTCATAACCAATAGAACTTCATGTGTTCTAAAAATTAAAAATCTTAGTCAATAATGAGGTGTTTAATATTGAATGCACCAGAATAAGAACCCTAACTCCCACTGAGCATGAATAGCTATAAGCACCATGAACTCTCAAAGTTGGTTATCACTCCTTAGGCATCATTTTTGAAGTTTTCTGCTTGATACTAAGAAGTCCTTCATTCCCCTCGCCTGCTGGGGAATCATGATGGGAAATCACTTCTCCCCCTCCTGGGAATCAGAACGTTCATCAATAACAGACTTGATCCAGCAGAAGAATGAATATGTGAACCTGAAGAACAGGTCTCTTACAATATACCAGTCAGATGAAAAAGAAAGACTATTTAAGACATTTAGGACAGCACTGAACAAATATCTACATTTTTAAAAAATCTTATTTATTTATTTAAATTGTTGATAGACCTTTATTTTTTTATTTATATGCAGTATTGAGAATTGAACCCAGTGCCTCACACATTCAAGGCAAGTGCTCTACCACTGAGCCATAACCCCAGCCCATATATCTACATTTTTTTTTTAATTTTTTATTGTTGGCTGTTCAAAACATTACATAATTCTTGATATATCATATTTCACACTTTGATTCAAGTGGGTTATGAGCTCCCATTTTTACCCCAAATACAGATTATATCTACATTTTTTGATACCTGAAGGTAAGGAGAAAAAACTTTGGGACTGTGGCTCAGTGGTAGAGTGCTTTCCTTGCATGTGTGAGGCACTGGGTTCAGTCCTCAGCACCACATAGAAATAAATAAATAAAAGTTAAAAAAAAAAAAAAAAACTTAAGGGCACAGAAAACCTACTCAATAAGATCAGAAAACTTCCCTAATCTTGGGAAAGATATAGATTTTAATGTACAGGAGGTTTATAAGACCCCAAATACACATGATTAGAAAAGATATTCACTATAGTATATTATAGTCAAACTGGCAAAACTACAAGACAGAGAAAACTCTAAAATCTGCAAGAGAAAAGCACCAAGTCATATTTAAGGGTATCCCTGTTAAGACTCACAGCAGATTTCTCAGCAGAAACTCTCCTACAAACCAGGAGGAAGTGCAATGATATTCTGAGTTCAAACTTCCAACCAAGAATACTATAACCAGCAAGGATATCCTTTGGAAATGAGTAATAAAGTCCTTCCAAGACAAGCAAAAACAAGGAAGTCATAACCACCAGACCAGATGCTTCAAAGAGTCCTATATCCAGAAGTGAAAGAAACCCAACTACCTTCGTGAAAATATAAATCCAACAATAATAGTAGACACACAAAAGAGAAAAAAACCAAACGTTATCAATCCAGTAAACCATCAAACCACAAAATAAATTAAGAACAAAGAACATTTAAAAGTTGAAGAAAATCAAAATGATAGGTGCTAAATGTTCACCTATCAATAATAACTTTAAGTGCAAATGGACTAAATTCTCCAATTAAAAGACACAGATTGGGCTGGGGATGTGGCTCAAGCGGTAACTCGCTCACCTGGCATGCGTGGGGCTCTGGGTTCAATCCTCAGCACCACATAAAAATAAAATAAAGATGTATCCACTGAAAACTAAAAAATAAACATTGAAAAATTCTTTCTCTTTTTTTTTTTTAAAAAGACACAGATTGGCTGAATGGATATAAAAACAAAATGTAACAATATTCTGAGTACAAGAAACTTACCAACAAATACACAAATAGACTAACAAGGATGAAAAATGATATTGCAAGCAAATGGAAATCTAACGTGAGCAAAAACTATGCTTACCTGGCAAAACAGACTTTAAGAAAAAAACTAAGGAAACGAGAAGGTCACTGTGTAACAAGGGATCAATTCAAAAAGATATGATAGTAAATCCGTATAACCCTAATGTTGAAACACCCAATTTTATTAAACAAACAATAATAGACCTAAAGGGAGAGAGGTAGACTCTAATACGATAATAGTAGAAGATTTCAACACCCTACTTTCATTGATGGACAAATCATCAATATTAGAAAAAAGGAAATGCTAGCATTCTAAATCAAATGGACTCAACAGATATTTACAGAATATTCCATCCCAAAGCTGAAGAATGTACTTCAGTGCAAGGAACCTTCCCTAGAATAGACCATATATTGGACTACAAAACAATTTAACAAATTTTTAAAAATTAAAATCATACTGTGTATCTTTTCTTATCACAATGGAATAAAGCTAGAAGTTAGCAAAAGAAATTTTTAGAAATTATACAAATACATGAAGATTCAATCCACTACTGAATGATCACCAAAAAGGGGGTGAGGGTGGATTTAAAAATTCCTTGAAACAAATGAAAATGGAAATAAATACCAAAACTTGTGGGATACAATAAAAGCAGGACTAACAAGGAAGTCTATGGCAGTAAGTGCCTACATAAAAACAAAAATCCCAGATTTCAAATAAACAACTTAACTATACATCACAAGGATTTAAAAAACAAAGAACCTACCCTGAAATTAAAAGGAGGGAAGTAATAACAAAGACCAAAGCAGAAATGAAATAGACAAGATACAGAAGATCAACGAAAGGGTTGGTTTTTTGAAATGATCAATGCAATTGACAAAACTTTAGCTAGACTAACCAAAAAGAAAAGGTAATGTTCAAATATAGTCAGGTGAAAAAGGAAAAAAAATATAACTAATAACAGAGAATGCAAAGGATTATTAGGGATTGTTTTAAAAAATTATATACTAACAAATTGGAAAAACTAAAACAAATGGGAAAATTTCAGAATACATATGACCTACCCAAAGCCCATGAGGACATAAAAGAAACACTGAACTAGATAGACTAATTTCAAGTAATGAGATTGAATCAGATCTGATGTCTTCCTTACTGAGTTTTACCCATTTTTTTTTAAGAACTAATGCTAATTTTTCTCAGTCCCAAAGATTAAGGAAGGAACCCTTCCAAACTCATTCTATGAGGCCAACATTTCTGTTACTAAAACCTAACATGACTACACCAACAAAAAAAGAACTATGTTTATTAGATGCAAAAATTCTCAACAAAATACTAGCAAATCAGATTCTACAGCACATCAAAAAGGTCGTTCACTGAACAGGTCAGTTTCATTCTAGGGATGCAAAGATAAATGTTATAATCAACAAAATGAAGGATAAAATTCATATGAACATCTCAATAGATGCAGAAAAAGCATTTGATAAAATTTGCCAGAGCAATTAAGCAAGAGAAAGAAAGAAAAGATATATAATTAGGAAGGAATAAGTCAAGTTGTCCTTATTTGCCTTTGATATGATTCTCTATAGAAAAACCTATGGGGCTCTCCAAAAGACTATTAAACTGATAAATGAATTCAGTAAAACAGAATACAAAAATCAAGATAAAAATGATAGCTTTTCCATACACCAATAACAAATTTACTAAGAAATCATGAAAGCAAGCTGGTTCCCAACAACTACAAAAAAATAAAATACCCAGGAACAAGCTTAACCAAGGAAGTGAAAGACCTTTACAATAAAAATGACAAAACATTGATGAAAGAAACTAAAGACACATGAAGATGGAAAGACCTCTCACATTCTTGTACCAGAAGCATGTTGTTAAAACATCCATACCACCCAAAGCAATCTATAAATTCAATGCAATCCACATCAAAATACCAAGGACATTCTCCACAGGACTAGAAAAGGAAATCCTAAAATTTATATGGAAATTTTATAAAAGATAAAAAAAGAGTAGAGCTGGGGGCATTACAACACCAAATTTCAAGACATAGTAACCCAAGCAACATGGCATTGGCATCAAAACAGACACAGACTGATGGAACAGAATAGAAATCCTAAAATAAGCCCACATACCTAACAGCCAAGTGATTCTTTACAGAGGCACCAAAAACATATACTGGATAAAGAATAGCCTCGTTAGTAAAAGGTGCTGGGGAAACTGGATATTTTGGTCTTCAGTTCAGAAGTCTGAAACTCAACCACTTTCTCACCCTGTACAAAGCAAATCAAGATGGATCAAAGACTTAAGTGCAAGATCTAAAACTACCAGAATAAAACATAGGGGAAACACTTCAAGACATTGGTATAGGCAATGATTTTCTGGACAGCAAGCACCCCAACACATGGGAAGCAAAAGTAAATGGGATGACATCAAACTAAAATATTTTTGCACGGCAAAAGAAACAATCAGTGAAAAGAGAACCTACAGGAAATATTTGCCAACTATTCATCTGACAGGGGGCTAATATCTAGAATATATAAAAAAGAGAAAACTTTTTAAAAGTTTTTTTAATCCAGTTAAAATAAATACAAATAATCAAATACATGAAGTATATATTTGAATAATATATATGAAAATATCACATTCATCACCAGGGAAATACAAATCAAAACCACAATGAGAGCTGGGCATGGTGGCACACACCTGTATTCCCAGAGGCAAGAGAATCACAAGTTCAAGGGCAGCCTTGGCAACTTAGTGAGGCGCTACTTCAAAATAAAAAAAATTAAAAAGGGCTAGGGATGTGGCTCAGTGATTAAGCACTCCTGGGTTCAATCCCTGGTACCAAAAAACAAAACAAAACCCATAACAAGATACAAGTTAGAATGGGTTTTATAAAAACAAAAACAACTGCTGGCAATGACATGGAGAAAAAGGAATTTATACACTCTTGGTGGGAAGGTAATTACTGCAGTCTTTATGGAGAAGAGTAGAGATGTTCTTCAAAGAACTAAAAGCAGATCTACCATGTGATCCAGTTATCCCACTTCTGGATATATATCCAAAGGACATGCAATGAGCATATCAAAGAGATACCTACATGTTTCTTCACACTATTTACAATAGCTAAGATATGGAATCAGCCTTGGTGCCCATCAACAGTTCAGTAGACAAAGAAATGTGATATAAGCAGGGTGCAATGGTGGCTACCTATAATCTCAGCAACTTGAGAGGCTCAGTCAGGAGGATCACAAGTTCAAGGCCAGCCTGTGTAACTTAGCAAGATTGCCTCAAAATTGAAAAGTCAAAAGAGATGAGGACATGCTCAGTGATAGAAATAGAAATCCTCTTGATTCAATCACCCGTACCCACTCCACAAAATGAGGTACATAGACACAATAGCATATTAATGCAGCCATAAAGAATTGACTCCTGGGCTGGGGCTGTAGCTCAGTGGTAGAGTGCTTGCCTAGCATGCATGAGACACTGCGTTTTATCCTCAGCACCACATAAAAATAATAATAAACAAATAAAATAAAGGCATTTTGCCATCTACAACTACATAAAAATTTTTTTAAAAAGAATTGATTCCTGTTATTAGCAGCAAAATGGATGGAACTGGAGATCATTGTGTTAAATAAGTCAGACACAGAAAGACAAGTACCACATGTTCTCATATGTGGATGCTCAAAAAGTCCACCTGAAGGTAGGATAGTGACTAGAGATTGGTCAGGGGAAGGGAGCATGGACAGAAGGAGGTTAGATTAATGCACACTTATATGTATGGAAACGGCATAGAATCTCATTAGTATATTAATTTTACATATATTACATATTTTTTAAGAGAGAGATAATATTTTTTTAATATTTATTTATTTTTTTTTAGTTTTCGGCGGACACAACATCTTTGTTTGTATGTGGTGCTGAGGATCGAACCTGGGCCGCACACATGCCAGGCAAGCGCGCTACTGCTTGAGCCACATCCCCAGCCCCACATATATTATTAATATAATAAATTTTTAAAACTCCAATGGGAGGAGGACATTCTACAAAATACCCAGCTAGTATGCCTTAAAACTGTCAAGGCAAGTTTAAGAAATGGTCATAAGCAATAGAAGCCTATAACATGGTAACTTAAAGGTAATATGGTATTCCAATAGGATTCTGGAGCAGAAAAAGAAGATGAACTAAAAATTAAGGAAATCTGAGTAAAACATATGGACTTCAGTTAATATCAATATTGGCTCATTAATTATGACAAACATAATTTCTCCTACTGCCAATGTTTTAGTAAGTTAAGCATAGAGTATGTAGAAACTC
This sequence comes from Marmota marmota marmota, assembly GCF_001458135.2. Classification (NCBI taxonomy): domain Eukaryota; kingdom Metazoa; phylum Chordata; class Mammalia; order Rodentia; family Sciuridae; genus Marmota; species Marmota marmota. The sequence goes on along the minus strand of NW_025999842.1, from coordinate 24,939,106 downwards.
TTTACAACCTTTGTGAATCTTCTATATATATAAAACTATTTTAAAATGTAAAGTTAATTTCAAAATAAGTCTGTCATTCTGATGATTCAAGAAACTAGATGTAGCTGGGCACAGTGCCATGTGTCTGAAGTCCCAGCTACTTGGGAGGCTAAAGCAGGAGGGTTACTTCTTAAGGAGGAAGAGTTAGTTGTGATTTCTAGCCTGACTGGTAAAGATTCTCTTTCTGCCTGCACCAATCTTTATAAATGAAGAAACACTGGGTTTTATTTAATCATTCATATTTAAGTATTTGATTTTTAATTCTGAGTCTTGTGGTCTGCTTTTCCTGCAATTCAGTTTTTCATCCATAAAATTAAAGTGATGATAGATGGAAGTATGCAAAGATAGCTTATAAATGATTTTTTAAAAATACATGTTTGGAAAGCTGAACTTCTAAGATTGGTGCTATGGTTTCGATAGGAGTTGAATGTGTCTCCTACCGTCCTTATGCCAGTATTGGCCAGTGGTGGAAACTCGAAGAGGCAGGGCCTAGTAGGATGCAATTAGGTTAATTGGGAATCACCCTTGAAAGAGATTAATGCCAGTCTCACAGCCATTTAGCTCCTGTGATACAGGATTGTCATGAGAACAGCAATTCTGGCCCCTGAACCTGTCTGGTGATCACCGTGTGACCTCTCCCTTGAACACACACTCAACGTGCCATCCACCATATTGTGGTATAGCCAGAGGCCTTCAACAGAACCAAGCAGATGTTGATACTGAGTTCTTAAGTCTCCAAGGTTATGAACTAAACTTTTCTGTCAAAGCAACAGAAAGTGGACTAAATAATTGGGTTCTTACCAACACAACTCAAAAAATATCTCCAACAATCATAGGTAAGTTGGTTGCCTCCATTCTTCACAGGAAAGTCAAAACTGGCCTGCCTCTGGCTACCTCCTTTAGGATACCTCATTAACTTCCAAATAAAAATAACTACCCTCCCACACTGGCAATTCAAGGCTTCCAGATAATATTTCATGAGATAGGCTACCCAAAATTCTTGCAAAGCCTTGTCAGGGTATCAGCTCATCTGTGAGGCACATAGCTTTTCATCTTTGATGGTGTCAGAAAAGGTGAATGGAAAAAATTCATCAAGAGACAATAAGTAGAAAAATGTCACAATAGCACTAAGAACATTCAAAAAGGGTCTATTGTTTTTCTGCATTGATATAGCTTTTCATGTATATTTATTTTCCATAAAAGAGGAGACAAGAACATAATTAATCAAGGACACAAATGAAAAGCCATGCTGTCTAGCTTTATTTCATTATGAATGCTTCTAGCATTCTTTGTTTCAGCACTACTAACACATGTGGAAATTAATTAGAACAAGAAAGGTAAGCTCTTTGGGGGACATACATCTATCTTTATCTTAAGGAAATAAATATAGTGATTATCTGAAGGGGTTTCAAGGTTGAGTTTGGAGGGCGTGTGTGTGTGTGTGTTTGTGTGTGCATAATAGTAGTTGTGATCATCAGAAATCTATTAATTAACCCGAGATAACATTAAACACTAGAAATATAGAGTGCTATATACATAGAAGTTTTGTTCTTAGAACTGTGCGCAATAAAATGGCATGAACTGTATGCAAATGACAGAAGGAATTAACATCTTCACCTGAAAGTTATCATAATTTGCTCCCCAGCCATCAAAACATTTTCATGAGTCTTAGGAATTCTCTACTTTATGAGTTGTGGTCAGAGGTAAAGTCCACCTTTCAACACCCAAGCCAAGATTTCCAGACTCATTCTCACAGCATCAATTGCTGTTAGCAATCTAGGCTTGATCAAATAGATACAGACTAAATCAAGGAATGGGAAGGAGTAGGGGTAGCAGGAATTGTTCCATCGGCAGCACCCAGTGCTACGGAGCTGCAGTGGCAGTGCCATGATAGAGTGTGCTGTCCAGTACCCAAACTGTAAAATCCTGTGTGCAGTACCAGCAGCAGTGTCCTCACTTGACCAACTTTCTGCTGTAATTTTGCATATCCCTGATCCAATCAGGGCTACCTAATTTCGGTGGGGAAAGCAGAATTCAATCTTCTGGTATTTATGTGAGGCACCAAGTATGTTTTATATAAATTACTGTTTAAATCAAGGTGGGTTGGCTTATTTTTCTTACAAAAGCAACCCGATACAAGAATGATTATAGGAAATAGGTGTTAGAGTCTGTAAACAAGTCAAAATAACACCTGGCATTTTGCCAGGGGAATGTTAGAGTTCATAAACAAGTCTGGATGGTGCCTGGCAAAATGCCAGAGGGAGTGGTTTGAAAAGTAACAAAAGCAAGCCATTAAGTGTGGAGATTCCTTATTGGTTGACTGATGTATCTAGTTTATGCTAATTAGATAAGCTGTGTGGAATGTATAAATACTGCTCCTGTCCTGCAATAAACGGCTTCCACTCCTGCTGTATCAATCTACACAAGTTCTTTGTCACCCCCCCAGTTATTTTGCCCAGCCAGCCGGGCTACGGCAAATAGGGAGAAATCTGCAATTGATTACCTGACCTGGTTGAAGTAAAAAGCAATAAGAATTCAGTTAGTAGTGAAAGATGGGCAGTGGGAGGGACTCCAGCCTTCTGAGGACCTAAAGAGGTGAATTTATTTCATTGTTTTCCCACGGCCATATGGAACAAAGTACTCTTAAGTGGTTATTGCCACAGAGCAAGGTTTAACCAATCTCAGCAATGTTGACATTTGGGGCTGGACCATCCTTTGTTATGGGGCCATCCCATGCATTGGAGGATGTTTAGCAGTATTCCTGGCCTCTATACATTAGATGCCAATAACACCACCACACACTGTAATGACAACTGATGTCTCCAGATTGCCATTTCCCCTGGCCAAGCAAGCAACAATGGCTCTGGTTTGAAGCTGAAGGACTTTGGAATGTGTAGCTTAGTAAAAGATAATGATAACCCTTCATTTTCCAGTCCTTAGTCCTAGGGATAGAGAAAACCATGGACTCCATTTACTTTGCCAAAAGTCTCCCTTATCTCTTATCTACAAGTCTATTAGAGACAAAGGCCAGTCTCAAATTACAACCCTGCTTCCAACTTAATGGGGTCAGTGCTACTCAAAGAGCTGCAAATGGGGGAGGCCATGTGGAACTCAGGCAAGTCCATTCTAAGACCCATCACCCCCAGCTGCTGGGGTGGTGCCTGCACAAACCCTTCAGCTGTCCAGCCTCTTTGGAATCCTGCAGCTGAAGACAGTTGTCCTGTCCAAGGTCAAACCTTCTTCAATGGGAAGTCTACATCCAGTGACTGAGGACACAGGGGTGTGGTTGCCTGATCCTTCACTTCAATCTCAGGACAACTCCTAAAGGCTTCCCCAGTGACTGAACTCTCTGTGGGTTCAGCTAAGGTCTTGACTGAGATGCACTGCAGCCAAGGGTAAGTTGGCAAGGGGGCTCCCTGGGAGTGGGTGGGGAGGGAACCCTGATTTAAAGCATTTACCAATTTTCATGCAAGCCAACTACAGTGTACTGAGTCATAGCTTCTCCCTCAGCCTCTATTTTCTTCCCTTCTGTTCTACAGGTGGTAATCTCAAGAGCATATGCTGATGAAACTCTTGCTCCATTGCCGCAGTCCAGCTGCAGCAAAATAACCGGGGGGTGACGAACAACTTGTGTAGATTGATACAGCAGGAGTGGAAGCCGTTTATTGCAGGACAGGAGCAGTATTTATACATTCCACACAGCTTATCTAATTAGCATAAACTAGATACATCAGTCAACCAATCAGGAATCTCCACACTTAATGGCTTGTTTTTGTTACTTCTCAAACCACTCCCTCTGGCATTTTGCCAGGCACCATCCAGACTTGTTTACGAACTCTAACATTCCCCTGGCAAAATGCCAGGTGTTATTTTGACTTGTTTACAGACTCTAACATTTCCCCCTTTTGTTTAATTTAAATAACGACCATAGTGGTTTTTTACAGAAACACCATAAATAACCTGCCACAAACAGAAAGGGAGGATACAAAATGCCACAATACCAAGCCAATTGATGGCTCCATGCAAGAAGCCCTTGGAAAAATTATACCAGCAATGACACCGTTAGCAAAGATACTGAGTAACAATTTGTTGTAGATTACAGTTTGTTGTCTCAGTCCAGGTAAAGCAGTGTCTCAATAGATTAACTCACAGTCTAGGTAAATCACAGTCCAGGTAAGTTCTGCAGGCAGCTAGCTTAAATCACAGTCCAGGTAAGTTCTGCAGGCAACTAGCTTGATCTGAAGTCTCGTCTGGTTTTCAGCAACACTAGAAATTCTNGGGGGGTGACGAACAACTTGTGTAGATTGATACAGCAGGAGTGGAAGCCGTTTATTGCAGGATAGGAGCAGTATTTATACATTCCACACAGCTTATCTAATTAGCATAAACTAGATACATCAGTCAACCAATCAGGAATCTCCACACTTAATGGCTTGTTTTTGTTACTTCTCAAACCACTCCCTCTGGCATTTTGCCAGGCACCATCCAGACTTGTTTACGAACTCTAACATTCCCCTGGCAAAATGCCAGGTGTTATTTTGACTTGTTTACAGACTCTAACACTCCATTCCATCTCAAAGCCTATTTCTTCAGGATTCAACCTGTGACATGTAGTGACCTGTTTAAGTCAGCTATTTCATCACTGTGACTAAAAGACCCAACCAGCACAGTTGTAGAAGATTAAAGGTTTATTTGAGGTCTCATGGTTTCAAGGTCTCAATCCATAGACAACAGGCTCCATTCCTTAGTGCTCAAGTTTAGGCAGAACACTGTGGCAGAGAGAAGCAGCTCACATGGTGATCAGAAAGCAGGTAGACTCCCCTGGCCAGATACAAATATATACCCAAAGCCACACCCTAATTCCCACCTCCTCCAGCCACACCCTTCAGTTACCACTTCAGTTACCAATCAGTTAATCCCTATCAGGGGATTAAATCACTGAGTTATGGCTATAACCCAATCAATTTACCTTCATACTTTTTTGCATTGTCTCACACGTGAGCTTTTGGAGGACACCTCACATACAAACCATAACATGACCCACGAGTGGTGACCCCTATAAAGTGGGACAAACGTCCCTTGAGAGAAAAAAATCTCACCATTCTAATCATGAAAAGCCTTGTTCAAAGTATTTTGGGAAAACAGTGCAACATCTTTAACAAGGTCAAGTATGCATTTTAGGAAGGTTGCTCTGGAACACAGAACACAGAATAAGCTGGAGTGGCAAGCGATCATTGCAGTCCAGCTGGAACAGTGACGGTGGAGCTGGAGGGGAAGGCCCACTACAAATTGGGAGTACTTAGTGACCAATTAGTTGTGAGGTCGAAGAAGGGAAAGAGTTGAAGTTTACAATCACTGCTAATCTGTGAGACTGGTCAGATTAGTTCATGGCAGAGAATTTAGGAAGAAAGTAAATTTCAAATAGGATGAGTTCAAAGTATATAATTGTTTAAGTCAGCTTTTCCACTAAGGGACCAGAAGACCTGACAATAACAGTTTTAGAGGAGGAAAAGTTTATTTGCAGCTCAAGGTTTCAGAAGTCTCAATTCACAGATGGCCCTGTTGCTCTGGGCCCAAGATGAAGCAGAACAACCCAGTGTAAAGGTGTGGAAAAGGAAAATAGTTTGAGGTTTTGGTCACTAGGAAGCAGGGAGAGCTCCATTCACCAGGGACAAAATATATACCCCAAAGACATGCCCCCATGATTTACCTCCTCCAGCAGCACCCTATTTGCCTACAACCCTTACCACTCAGTTAATTCATTCAAATGGCTTAATGCGTTGATTAGGTTAAGGCTCTCATAACCCAATCATTTCACCTTTAAACTTTCTTGTTTTGTCTCACACACTAGCTTTTTGAAGGATAACTCATATCTAAACTATAACAACCATGAATTCAAAGTGGACCATCAAGGAGGAAATATTCAGCAGGTATATACATGTGTGTGTTTGTGTGTAAGAGAGAGAAAGAAAGAGGGGGGGGACAGAGAGGAGAGAGAGGGGACAGAGAGGAGGGAGAGAGGAGAGAGGAGAGAGGGAGGGAAAGAGAGTGAGAGACATACATCACATCATGTTACTTATATTCATACCCTGAATAGTTCTGAAGGCTGTATAAATAGATGAAAAAAATAAAGTGAAGGAGATTAAGACAGGAGAGTTTGATCCACAGAAGACAGACCTTACACAACAACAGCTACAGAAGGACGACCAAGTCTGTCCTGAACTTCCCTGTGGTAAAACAGAGGGAAATCGTTGTAATTTTTCTTGGTCTGGTCTTTCTTATTTGGACTTAACATTTATTCTGTCAAGAATGGCCATTTATTAAGATAGCTGTGAACTTGAGGGGAAAGTTAGGTTCCAGTGTATTGATCAAATGAGATGCTGTGAGGAGATAAAACTAAATTGCATGAAACAAAAGTGTTACTTACAGAGTCAGAGAGCTTAGGGTTGCTGACAAGTAGCAGAGGAAAATCCAGGAGGCATCAGGAGCTGGAGAGAACCATGGGACTATTCTTTTATCTTTTTTTTTTTATTTTTTTTTTAAAGAGAGAGTGAGAGAGAGGTAGAGAGAGAGAATTTCAACATTTATTTTTTAGTATTTGGCGGACACAACATCTTTGTATGTGGTGCTGAGAATCGAACCCGGGCCGCACGCATGCCAGGCGAGCGCGCTACCGTTTGAGCCACATCCCCAGCCCGGGACTATTCTTTTAGTAAGGCCCACAGGCCTCATGGATTGGCTGATTTAAGGAAAACTCGTGCCAGGTCGGGGGGATTGTTTGCTTGACTCTGGTGCTGACCAGTAGGTTCATCATGGTCAGCAGCTGTGTGGTATATTGGTTTCGGAGTCTGTGGGATGAGGAACAAGGGGCTCTGATTATAAACAACCACACACATATGGAAGGAAAGTTTTAACAAGGACAAATGTGACAATTTAATGCCAGACCTATAAATGCATGTCAAGGCAGCAACTACCTTAAATTTGTGATAGAAACATAATTAAGCACATGGTTCATTGAGTCTCAGATTAAAAGCATGTCTGTGTGGGCTAGAGGTGTGGCTCAGTGGAAGAGCCCTTGCCTGGCAGGCACAAGGCCTGGGGTTTGATTCCCCAGCACAGGGATGAGGCAGGGCAAGGAATCAGTGGCTTCAGAGACTCACCTGTCCTCAGGCAGTGAGTTCTAAGGGGAAACATCTTCCAGAGCTAATCACAAGTTGGCTATAAACAAAAGGAGACTTAGAAGAGAAGCCCATGGTAGAGAAGGAGATGTAAGAGTCAAGGGGTATAGGTGGTAGTGATGATCTGGGCACAAGGAGAGCTTGTAATAAGAGAACTAGTACCTAACTTCCCCTCAAATTCACAGCTATCTTGACTTACAGCCTCTCCTGACAGAGAAACTTTAAGACCAAAGTAGAAAGACCAGACGGAGAAAAATCACAACTATTTCCCCTTTTTTTTTGCCACTAGAAAGTTCAGGACAGATTTGCTGGCCATTCTGTAGCTGTTTAACCTCTGTCTTTTGTGGATTAAACTTTTCTGTCTTCATCCCCTTCACTTCATTTTTCCATTTATTTTTAAAATCTTGTATATATTTATACAGCCTTGCTTTGGAACTATTCAGGTTATGACTGTGAGGCCTAAGGATGGAATCTTGAAGATGACTGATATTTAAGAGAAAAGCTGGAAATGAGAGAGGGGAAAGAGAAGCACAACTGAGCTGCCCAAGGCTCACAACCATCCGAATTGCAGATGCACAAGTTGGAAGTACTTGCAAATGTATTTAATTTCAACCATCTACTTACATGACAGCAGAAACTGTGGTCTTAAAATAAACTAATAAGAACCTTTTGATGTTTGTCTGAAGCGGGGGGAATCAGGAATCTCTATTCTGTCTTTTCAAAAACACAGGTAAAGTCACTGTCAATTAACATAATCCAAACACAGAGGGAATATTAGGTTATAGCAATGATGCCATGAAATAACTGGCATTACACTGGCAGATTTTCTATAGGAAGCATTAATAACATTTTCTATCTTGACTCTAATTTTAAGGTAAAAACTACATCACCTCAGGAGTAACTGAGTCATCAGGAAAGATAATATTTTTGAAGAATAAGTTTCTCCCACCAGCCTGTCTTAAGAGTATAAAAGTTATGTTCACTGTTTTCTATTTGCTTTGCAAATAAATTCCTCTCTACATCCTACCTTAACAAAGGAATCACTCAGTTTATCTGTGGATTAGGTGATAAATGAAAAGAGGTAATCACTGCCCTGAAAAAAGTTGAGGTCAGCCTACTCTCTGAGAAGGAAGGCTTGAAAGAATCAGTTCAGATCATTGCAGGCACTGTTTTCCATAAGAGGATGGTGAAAGCATGAATACCCAGAAAAAACAGAGAAATAATGTAAATAGAAATGACAGCATCTCCTTAATCCAAATAGTTTCTAATAAGTCTTCAACCAATGGAAATGTCATGGGGGGGGGGGGGGAATA
>NW_025999842.1:24884932-24930551 GCF_001458135.2 Marmota marmota marmota | reverse complement strand
GGGGGGGGGGGGGGGAATACACTATTTTGCATCCAATTTTAAAAGAAATAGAAAATAGGAGTGGGCTGTGGATTTTGTAGGAGAAAGGAATGAACAGATGTAAAACAGGCAACCATATGAAAAGCCCATTGAGGAGAACTGGATGATTAATACACTACAAACATGTTGGGACAGCATGATTTATCTCCATCTCAGACTGGAAACCTACGATGCAGAAAATGAGGTTAAAATGAAAAATGTAGGAATCCTGACAAACTGCAGAAGAATGGATAATCTATGTTTAAAGTAAGGGGATAAATTAAAAAGGAAGAACCATGGAGCTGGGGTTGCAGCTCAGTGGTAGAGCGTTTGCCTTGGGATGTGTGAGGCCCTGGGTTCAATCTTTAGCACTGCATATAAATAAAAAAAAAAAGATACACTGATATGGCTGAGGTTGTGGCTCAGCGGTAGAGTGCTCGCCTAGCACATGCGAGGCCCTGGGTTCGATCCACCACATATAAATAAAATAAAGATACAACTATAACTAAAAAATAAATATTTTTTAAAAAGATCTATTGATGACTAAAAATACTTTTTTTATAAAGGAAGAACCAAAATTCTTCTCATAAAGAGTTCAAGAATCTTCTGACAAGTCTTCATGAGTATGCAGAGTTGGAATACCTCTATAGACAACTTGGGATTTTCTCTAGTACAAGACAAACCATAGATCTAGAATGAAATAGACCACAGCATTTCTTAGTAAGATGATGATGTTTTAGTAGGAACAAAGAACATGTTACAGAGAGAGAAAGGGTAGGAAATGGAAGCCACTTACATTTTTCTGGTAGACAGAGGAATGATTCAGAATTCCCAAGAAAATAGCGGTACTCAGATAACTGGCATTGCACAAATTAAAACAACCTAGAACTAAACTTGCTTTTTGACATATTCTAATAACATTAGTAATAATAGAAATAAAAGATCACTCATCAAGTGCCAGACAAGTTGGTTCATACATACAAATGGTTCTCTGCTTGCAGTGGTTTGTCTTAATGATATGTAACTATACAATGATTCAAAAGCAGTCAGCATTTATTAGAAACCATACTTGGAATTTTAAATCTTAATCTTTGCCTAGGTTAACGATGTGCCTTGTGATATTCTCTCAAGATGCCAGGTAGAGGCAGCTTCCAACCAGCCTCATGACTACGAGGGTCAGCAACTGATATTCTCTACTTTACTGTGTTGCTAAGCTATGATTTTCTATAGGTCAGGTATATTAAATGTTTTTTCAGCTATGATGGGTTTATTGGGATGTGATCTTGTCATAAATCAAGGAGTATTTGGATTCCTTTTCTATAGATGAAGAAACATACTCAGAGTGGACAGTTATGAGAATAACTGTCAGAGAATAAGATTAATACATGGGTCAGACTTCTGATGCCCTAAGAGAACAGGGTACTTCATAAGCCTGTGGTATCTTTTAGGGAAAAGTAGTGTTTTCCTATACTTAGAAGAATAAGTCTATTTATTCTCATTTCTCAAGAAAGACCCCCAAGCTTTCTGGAAAATTAATTAAACAGCTATAATTTAATATGTTAATGCTTTTGTTAGCACCGTCCTTTATTTAAAAATCAAGAGCTGTCTCTTGTACATATCTTTCTTTATTAAATATTTTTATGACTTTATTTCATTTGGTATTTTTAAAAATTATTTTTAGTTGTAGATGAACACAATGCCTTTATTTTATTTATTTTTACATGATAGGCAAGTGCTCTACCACTGAGCCACAACCCTGGAATATTTTTTTGTACTGTAAAATTTTATTGAAGTATATATAAAGTGTGCACTTGAGACCCTGTCTCAGAATAAAATATAAAATAGGGCTGGGGATGTAGCTCAGTGGAAGAGCACCCCTGTGTTCAATCCCTCATACCGAAGACAACAAACAAAAAATTGTTTATGTATGAGAATCCATATAGTTGCACGTGGTGGTAGTTTGTTTTCATTAGTGCATAGTATTTCACCAGTGACAGATGTTTGTCCTTATTTTCAGTTTTGGCAGGAAAAACAACAACAACATTGCTACAGATACTCCATGTGCCCTTTTGGTGAGTATGTGGTATCTTTTGCAATAATTCAGATTTTTTGGCAGTATTTTTGAGGACTTTGAATGGAACTTTAAAATATAGCAGTTCTCTCTTTTTAGTGTATATTTCTCATGTGTTGTGTACTTAACATATCCTGTACATGTTCCAAGAGCACAGGTGCAAAATTTTACCTAGTGTACAAGTCCAGGAATAGAATTAGTAATATACACGCAATGTAAGAAGATTTCAAATCATTAATGCAATTTATCTGGGGAAATCAGGTATTCTATTTCCTTTAAGTCAGTTTTGTTAAGTCAGAGATAAATTCATAGGAAATTATAATTCATAATTACAGGACTGACTGTAATTGATGGAGCTGTGTGCAGGTACCCAGCTTCATTGTATCATTCTCTTCCTTTCTGTGTTTGTTTGAAATTTTTCATATCAGAATATTTCTTAAGTTACCAGGGATGATTATATTTTATAAATGTCCTTTTGATTTATTACTTAATAGTTAACTTAAAAAATTAAAAAGTGGGCTAGGGATGTGGCCTAGGTTCAATCCCTAGTATAAAACAAACAAACATTAAAAAGTGAATTCAGCATTGCCAATATAAACTGATACAACTTAAATCATTTGAATACTTCCTTATCTGTTTTAAGGGAAAGACTTAGTTTGATAAAACTTGATAGTTTCATCCTTGAAGACACTTCAAATACTTTTTATAATAAAGTGAATATGAAGGAAAATTATTTATACTAATTGCTAAAACATATAGCAAAGAATTTTAATGGTATGAAGAATGTCAAAATCTCTCATTTTCTTGCAAAGACTGAATCTTTAAGTCCATTTCTTCAAGCTTAGCTTCTTCCCAAAATAGATACCAGCACTAACAGCAATTTCATGTCTCAATCTCCCTGCTACATAACCACTGGAATGCATTTCACTCTCTTCAGAACAGGAATTTCACTGAATTTATCTTTGTATTTATAATCCAGCAGAGAACCTGGCCCCTGGTTCATACTCAATAAACAGAAGGGTTATATATTGCATTATGCCAGTTCCCGCCTCCCTCACCAGCTTAGGGTGAAGTTTAAAGGAGATGAAAGTTAAAATCTTGTAAATTGAATATGTGATTAGGTTTGATCCTCCCCCCATCCCCCTCCCCCCAGAGAGAAATCAGGGCATTGTCATCATTTGAAGAAACTTCTTTGAGTGGAGGAGGAGGCCACTTCTGTCACCCAGTCCACCATCACAAGCAAATGGAGACACTTTCTGCTGTTTCTATTTCTTCTTTCTGTGACTACCCAGAATGGAATGAAGAGGTTGGAGTCACGGGAGAACAAGAAAAACTATTGCTTGCTGCCACTCATGCCATGGTTATCTCTTCAGGGACATGCCACTCAGAGGATATTTTGACCTTAACTTAGTCATTTTGGTTAATGCTCAAGAGGAACATGGTGAGAACACATGGAGGGCGCACATCATAAATAAAGGGCATAAAAGAGTGAGAATTGCTTCCTGTATTGTTACCCAATTTATTTTCTGAAATAGCTCAAACATTAAATGGAAGTACTAAAAATTCAACCTCTCACCTGTCTTTGTTCTTGATAAGGTAAGAGAAGTTTGAGAGATCACTTATTATTCCTGCCTTTTTTGTTCTTCCACAGTCAAGACAAAATAAAATAAATAAATAAAATAATTATATCATACTAATAAATATAATTAAATATATTTCATGGGAGTGTGAAATTATTTCAGTTAAATTTGAGCTTGGTATTTAATATGCCAGTTATCATATAAATTGATTTTTCTGCACAAATCAAAAAAACAAAAGAGGTTTTTAGAATAAATCTCAATGGAACTCAATAACTGGCCATTATGAGCAGATTTTAAAAAGCCACAATTAAGAGGTGGCCTACATATATTATTTTTTAGATGTTTAGAGGAATTTTTATAATTTCTCTTCGTCTAGCAAATACTTGTTTTTCTAAAGGTTGTGGCTCAGTGGAAGAACACTCACCTAGCATGTGTGAGGCACTGGGTTCAATCCTCAGCACCACATTAAAATAAATTAATTAATTAAATAAAGCTTTGTGTCCAACTACAACTAAAACAAACTTTTTAAAGATGGATACATTAAAGAGTTACACACTCAGGACTGGCTAAGGGACAGTTTCACATTTGGATATATTTAAATCCCTACATCCACTTCTTTTCTTTCTGCAACTATGACAGCTTCACTTCTCAAATCCTCCTGTTATGACTCTGGACAAGTTCTTCCAACCCTCGCAGAACACAAGCATACAAATTAGTCAATCCTAATCCACAGGAGCCAATAACATACATGGAGCTCAGAAACATTATAATAGCATTCAGGAAGGACCTCACAACCTACTTAGTCCCAAAGATCAATTTACTCTTTGAGTCAATAATCTCAATTCATGAGGAGAATCATGCACCAGATATACTTTATACAATTTACGTAGCTGTCAGAGAGATTTTCTAGGGAATGTGGTTACCTACACATTGACAAACTGTTTTCTTTACTCAGTAGGGAACTGGAGTTTCTTGAAACATTGGAGGGAGGGATACCTTCTCTTACCATCCTTTTCTAAGCTTCTCTACTCTCCAATCTCCTTTGGCAGCTCAGGGCTGACAAAGAATTGCTGCTGGTTGTCTATACAAAGTAACCAGATCTGGTCCACTTGTGTGTTTGCCTCTGAGATGGAAGGAAGTCAAAGTCTCTCAAACTAAGATCAGTTGCTTTGGTTCCATTTCCAATACAGGTTGGTTCATTTGTTTTTTTCTATCGATCACTTTGGTTAGAGAGCAGTAGGTAACACAACAAAGGAATTCATATGGCCCCAAACGGAGTGTGTGTGTGTGTTGTTTAGGTAATTTAGAAAAAGCATACTGTATTTGAAAGATACCAGGAATCAGTGTCATGTAACCCAGTTTCCTGTTGTATTAAATGTCTCTTACATGCACATACTTGTCAGTGGCCAAGTGAATTCAAAAGCAAAACCTGCGTAGCACAGCCTTCACACAGCCTTTCCCAGATTCTGAAGAACAGCTTGTGGTGACTGTTTGATCCAAGGAAGCCTGGCTCCATTGCAAGGATGGCTTGCTCATTCTGCTGATGAATTAGTTGTATTGACGTGCCAGAAACAAAACAACAATCTGGAGATGATTTCTATAAAACTTGATGTTTCATCCAAATGTGATTAACACAGCCAACAATTTTGCCCTTGCTACTGTGAAATAACTCAGAGCCAGAGGTTGAGTTAATCAGGGCTAATCTTTTGTTCACATTTGCAGAACTGTGTCATTTGATTTTCCTTCCTTTCTGGATAATAGTTTTTTTGTTTTTTTTTTTTTGAGACAGTCATAAATTAGACTCTTGTTTTTCCAGTCTGAAGATTTTTTTTTTTCAGTTTGAAGATTTTTCAGTGAGAATCAAAATATGGAATTTGCCAGAGAAGAGGTTCATCTGGGGTTGCAGAGGACTCAGGGGTATTGACAACTATGCAAATTTTGTAATAAACTGGACATTAGATAGATAATGGCTTTCAAAGCTACAATGTGGCAGGTCAGAAGCTATAAACATAGTCTGGTCTTTATACTTTGGGAATCAGCAGAGGAATATGGCTACATATGCATACTTAGGAATTAGAGTGAGAGAGTTTGAACATGGTCTCCATCACTTTAGGGCACAGTGGGAACTGAAAATAGTTGCCAGAAACTGTTCTGTGCCTCAATTTCCCATCAACAACCTCAAAGAGAAACTGAATGAGAATAGTCTAAGTAAAGCTCCTAACACAAAGTAAGTGCTCAACAAATAGTAGCTTTTCCTACTAGCTTCTTAAATATTAAATGAATGTGCTTTAGATGATGGTAATGGTGACACACCGAATTGAAGAAAATAGTGAGAATTTATCTTATTTATATTAGTGCTAACTCAAAGTATTAATACACTAATTTTCTACATAATTCACACTGACTTTTTTATGTGTATTTAGTAGATTTTATATATATACACTTTGTACATGGGAGAAAACTGATGTACAGAATGCTTTCTGAATACATGATGATTTGATGACAGCAATCTGACTCAGAAGGTGGCAAACAACTCAGTGTTTGGGTACAGAACATGATTTCTATTTTAAACATCTGAATCCTTTAGATCTCAGTTTCTTTAGCAGGCAGGGTTTGAGATGCAGACAAGATAACCTCATCACCCCTCCCTGATTCTTCATTAAGTGGTGAAGCTGGGATTAAAATGAGTCATTTAGATACCAAAATATGTGTATTCAATTACTGTGTTAGACTGCTTCCCAAGTTAGGGCCAGAGACAGCGATTTGCTAGAATTTCCCAACCAGCAACATGCTAGAGCAGCAATATGGTACAGCCTTAAAAGGTGCAGCCTGTTGGAGCCCCTGGAGTTGAAATCCAGCTCTGCCACATAGGTTGTTAAACATTTCGAAAATAATCTCTCCTCACTGAAGCTTCCTTATCTAGAAATTGGGAATGGAAACAATATCTGCTTATAAATACACAGGAAGATTAAGCACCTTAATACATGGAGCTTGCTTAGAAGAGTGCCTGACCCCACTATAAGCAGTTGTTAGCTGTAACTTACTTTGATAGGCATCCTAAGATTTTGTGTTTCTTCATTTGTTTGTTATTAGATCTCAGGCAATTTGTTTATTTGCAACACTTTCTATTTTGTTTTTAAAATCTGTGTATGGACCTTTTATCTCTTAGTATTGACTTCTTCAAACACTGCTCATGTATGAGTTTTCGTTTTATCTTTGTATTTTCTATATTGCAGGGCATTCCAGGAACTGCAGGAGATATTTCTAAATCAAGTCATCTCTCTTTGAGTAATATATATGTTAAATCATTTATCTTTGGGCAATAGTTCAAAGAGCACTGAGTTTTTTTTAAAGGGGTTTTAGGAATGTTTTATAAACTTCTGGGATGCAAAACTATAGTCAAGTCTTATCTATGAATTTTGGTTCTGATCATAGAGTTAGGCTCTAAACTGAGCATTTAAGGCAAAAATTAAAGACAGTTTTTAAAAAAACTCTTGAAAATTTGCTAGACTACAGGACAGTTCTGTTTTTTAGCAAATCCAGAGGTGACATTTTTTTCTCAGCTTTGAAAATTAATATTTCTTCTACTGAATACTTTATGAAGCAATTGCCTTGTATATAAGGAACTTTTATGTGAAAAATATATACAACATAAACCAAGGACTTTATATACGCCATCTTATTTACTCATTATAATGACTTAAAGAAGTGTTATTGTTCATTTCATCTGTGAAGGACCGAGACCAGGCAAAGCTAATGACTTGCCAGTGGTCACCAGCGGCTGAACTACAAAGCAGAATTTTGATCTCAATTCTCTTGGACATGAAAGCCCCTTGTTTCCCTGTACTACATGTTCCCTTTCCCTGGAGTCACTCTTAGATGGCGTTGAGGGACACAAATTGTCTTATATTCTGTTCAAGACTGCTTAGTATTAGAGAGAACTCTGAGTTTAGAGCTCCTCAACTTCAGTTGAATACAAAGACATTGGAGACAATCCAGAGAAGATTAAGGAACCAGTTTGAAAGAAGTCCCAAGAGGGATTCAGTTGAAGAGTGGAAAGATTTAGAGAGGGACAGAAAGGGCATTACTGACTCTGCTGGGTTTTAGGGCCATAAATAACTCATGCAGGAAAATGAAGGAGAATCAGCCCTGGCTTATTGCTGCTTGGTTACAGCCCTTCTGGAAGATGGGGTTGGCTGGGTGAGTGGCCTCCTGATATGTGCCTTTCTATATTATGATTCTAGGAATCCACCCCCAGGCATTGCTAATAACTGTAGTAAAGTGAGAGAGATTGGGCACCATCAGCTGACTCCTGGAATGCCTTTCTAAACGAGAACAGACAGGACTCTTTTCCTCATATTTACTAATGAGTACATGAGACCTAGAGATACAATTCACAGGAAAATGTCTGTTTAATGGACACTTCTGATGACCAGGAAGCCCCAAAGGAAAATGCTTTTCATATCAGTTTCTCAGACTCCAAAGACATCACTGAAAGAGAGGAGGGGGGGATGACAACAATTATGGGAAAAATGTCTAGGCCTGGAGGAGGTACACAGAGGTACTTAGTCACTCCCAATTGGTGGGTTGGTACGATTAGAGGAAAGGTTGTCCAGTGTTGCTTGTGGCTGTGTCATCTTCCAGTGGCCCTATGAGCAGCCCTCCTCCGATATTTAAATAGGTCTGTAAAAGGGGATAATTATCACCTGGTCCACAATAAAGTCAAGATTCTTTTTTGGGGATGAATGGTGTACAGGGATTGAACCCAGCGGGGCTAAACCACTGAGCCACAACCCAACCCCTTTTAATTTATTTTTTCTATTTTGAGACAGGGTGTTGCTAATTTGCTTAGGGCCTTGCTAAGAAGCTGAGGCTAGCTTTGAACTTGTGATCCTCCAGCCTCAGCCTCCCAAGCCATTGGGATTAAACACTTGCACCATAGCACTTGGCTCAAAATCCTTTCTTGTGCTTTTGGCTCTTGCTAAAGAGTTCTTTGCCTTTTTAATTGATTTTTTTTCTAATTATACACACAATATAATTCATATAAAAAAGGAAAAAGGTGTAAAAATGAGATAAATATCACTTTCAATATCAAAAATCATATATTTACTATACATATTTTCCCTTACAAAACTCAGATATATGTGGGTACTAATGACAATTAGTTGTGAAATAGCTTATGTGCCAAATACTGCTAAGAGCTTACTTCACTTCATTTCATGGAATAAAAGCAAACCCAGAGAGGAGATGCTTGACACTTCCTCCAGGTCCAGTTCAATCTGGCACCTTTAAAGATCCAGATAAATTTCTTTACCCTTTCCTTAAAAAGAAAAAAAGAAATGATACTATACATCTGAATCATCTTATCATCGTAATTATAGTCTTAGAAGTATGGTTAATATTAAGACCTAAAGAGAACTAATGAAAATTAAAACTGATCAGCCTCCAGGCTCAAGTAATCTGAAAATTCAACAATGGCCCATCCCACTTAGTCATAAGCACAATGGTGGAACTAGCTGTCCAATCTCAGAACTGTTAAGAGTTTGTGAATCAGCCACACCTTATTTCAATGGTATTCTATGTGGATCTACTATTCCATTCAGTTCTAGCAGTTATTTTATGAATGCAATGCTACTATGCAGCTGGCAGTCCTGTAAACTGCCATAGCCACTTTAGAGAACAGTTTGTTGGTAGTAGTAAAATGAAAATGGATATAACTCAGAGCTCTACTTCTGGATACATGCCTTAGGGAAATCACATATGTATATAAGAAGTCATGCACACAGCATTGGTTTGTTATTTCAAAATTCCAGAAACAACCTAAATAGTTAAGGGAAAGGATATATTGTGACATACAAATATAATAATAATAATAATAGAATAATATCATGCAATCATTTAAATGAATGATTTTATATGTTAAGAGAGAAATGAGTACCAAGCTATGTTAT
Source organism: Marmota marmota marmota (assembly GCF_001458135.2). Taxonomy (NCBI): domain Eukaryota; kingdom Metazoa; phylum Chordata; class Mammalia; order Rodentia; family Sciuridae; genus Marmota; species Marmota marmota. Next base: position 24,920,931 of record NW_025999842.1, on the reverse strand, counting down.
TGTTCAAAAAGATAATTAACAAATACAGTTTGATGCCATACAATATATATTAGTATATGATACTATATACACATGTTATTTGTATAGTAAAAATACATAATAATAAAAAAAGAAAATGAAGGATATAGAGAAAAGAACTAGAGAAAATTATTAAAGGATTAAAGAAAAAAATCAAAGAAGCATCAAAGGAAGGAAGCAAGGGAGAGCAAGCCAGACTAGATAGGATCTGGAAACAGGGACAATTAGCAAGGGGTTGAGACTGAAGGAGGAGCAAGTTGATGTCAAGGGGCAGGAAAAGGGGAGACTTTGGAAGGCTCAGGTTAAAGCTTTACCGAGCGGATTGAGATTTGATTTAAGTACTTCCCCTGCTCCTAGTTCTTTACCATAAACATTCCACACATTGCTGAACAACTTTTTATGTAAGCAGAGTTCACTGTCATGGTGGCCTACTTCATGGATCCTGTTTGAAGTGCTAGGGACCTAGGCATGCTAAGAAAGTGTGGGTGGCCTCTAGGAGCTGAAAGCAGCTTCTAGACAGGAGAAGCCAGATAGCTGTCCAGCCACAGCAGTTGGAGTCAAGAGAAGAACCTGAAGGACCTGAAGACTATTGATCTTGGACACACAATCTTTGAAGCAAAAACACAACTGGAAGTCCCTGGGAACCCTAGACCTTTTGGGGTGCACCATTCCATCAGAGTTTTTGTCCTGTGAAGACTCTGCATCTGATCAGGGCAGGAAAATACATGTGAAGGGGTAAGAAAGAGAAAAATCTTAACACATAACAAGGCAGCAATATTTAACACACTTACCAATAAACAGATTGTAATTTATGTACACTTTCACAATTTGGGGATGAATCAGGAGCCCAAACATGAATTATCTGGGTCCTCTGCTGAGGGTTTCTCAAAGCTGCAAATAAGGTGTAGTCTATTTTTATTTCTCACCTTGATGCTTGACTTTGGAAAAATCTCCTTCCAAGGTCACTTAGACTGTTGCTAAAATTCACTTCTGTGCGTTGCTAGGAAAGAGAAGCCTGACTTCTAGCTGGCTGGCTGTTGGCTGGAAGCTGCTTTTCAGCTCCTAGAAGCCACTCACACTTTCTTACCACTCTTAGGTCTCCAGCATGGCAGCTTCATCAACTGGACAGGACAGTCTCTAGAGGATCTTGCCAGCAAGAGGGAGTCTTACAATGAACTGTAGTCACAGGAGTGACATTCTTTGCCTTTACTATATTTATTTTTTAGAAGCAGGTCACAGGTCCCAACTCATTCAAAGGGAGGGGCTCCAAACGAAAGATCAGTGCAGAGGATCATGGGGGCCACCCCAGAATCCATCACATAGCATGTCTTTGTTGCTTTTGAGTTTTTAAGTTTATAATAATCCTGAATATAATCCTTAAAAATTTTAAATATAGAACATTAAATAAGAGGTCAGATCTAAACCCAGAGTACATATGATGTCAAAACTGAGAGCCTTCTCCCTTCCCTAGCCATATTTCTCACACACACACACACACACACGTGTGTATGTATATATGTATGTGTGTGTGTGTGTGTGTGTGTGTGTGTGTGTGTATATATATATATATATATATATGTATATATCATGGATTAGATCCAGTTCAAACTGAATTTCCAACATTTGAACAAATCCCTAAAATGAAGACAAAGAGCTAAGGCCTGAGAATCCAGTAGTTTCTGGCCATTTATGAGATGTAGGAATATGATTTTTTGACCCTTAGTTCTAGTATCAATAAAAGGGACATTTTGTCATTCATTACTTCTGTGGTTAATCTGGGACTCAGAAGAGACACCGATTACTCAATAAATATTTGTTCCTGGAATTACTAATAGCAACATGGTTATATAAGATGAAAGCGAGCAAGAAGTAGTGGAGAAAAATCCTTGGATAAGCTGTGTTTTACTGACATCTCACCAACCACCACGTGGTTTGGTTACCCAAGCAAAAGCAAAACAAAACTTTGCTAATTTCCTAGAAAGAAAAAAAGTACTTGATTATTGCTTTAAATTGCATGCATTCAGTTATTATTTGAACTCTTCGTCGTGTTTTCAATTTTTTTCTTTATACATTGGTTTATGCCCTTTAATCATTTTTCTTAACCTATGAAACATGAATAACCATGCTCATTGATTTGGATGAAGAGGTAAACCTTTCTCTCTTATACACCCATATATTCTCATTCCCCCTCTGATCGTTTCTCTCTTCATTTTGCTTATGGAGTGCGTGGAGTACGGGGTGAGAGGGCAGACACAGTGGCTTTTGGTTCTGCTACTTAGCTCCACTGCTCTCTGCGTAGTATAATAGCGAATTCTGGATTCATTTACACTTCGGGAAGGACGTCTTTGGAAACTTTGTGGTCTTCAGGGGTCACGAGGATCCCCAGCAGTTTTGCACCCCAGGGGCCTCACCGCCAGCTCTGGAGAGGAGTTGGGGATGTCCGGCCGAGGCGCGGCCGCCACCCCCGNTCCCCTCACTTCCTCTTGTATGTACTTTTGTATAACCCTGAGGGTCTCCTTCCATTTCCATGCAATTTCCCTTCTCTCTCCCTTTCCCTCCCACCTCTCATCCCTGTTTAATGTTAATCTTTAGAAGACCACTTTTGAACGTAATTTAAATTACTAAGCTTCCTTCCTGAATTTTCACTCTGATTCTTCCATCATTTCAAATTTGAAAGGCTGCAAACCGCAATTGAGTTTTATGGCAGCCTTAAAATATTATGGCTGCCTATTCACACTAAGTTTAGTGGCTGTTTTTCTTTTAGTGTTAAGGATAGGGACTGTTGCATGGAAAAAAAAACTGTCTTATGATAGTATAGAAATTTGATATTGTTCTTTATGGCATCAGAAAAACAAAAACTACATAAACAAAAATTGGATCTCAGCTACTATATTTGCAAAATTAAGAGATCTAGATAAACTATGAAAAATTTTGTGTTTGTGTCTTCAAGAGTTGGGACCACAAATATTAATTGAAATGTAGGCTAAGATCATCTGTCTTCAAAATGTACCTTTTAAATGGGAGATATTTGATAGTTGAGTTTCTTTAGTCATATAGATAAGTCTCTTAAAATAGCTCAATCAGGGGCTGGGGCTGTAGCTCAGTGGTAAAGCACCTGCCTTGTACTTGTGAGGCACTGGGTTCCATCCTCAGCACCACATAAAAATAAATAAAGATATTGTGTCCATCTACAACTAAAAAAAAAAAAAAATAGCTGAATCATTGTACACCCTGTGCTTCTAAACAAGTAAAAATGTGTCATGGGAACCCAAAAATCTCTTACCATTTATTACAGGACTGGCTTAAGGGTGTTGACACACTAGAGCATTCCTGCCTGTTTATTTTGAAACAGTCTGCAAGAAACATTAAGAATGTTATGAAACCATTGCTACAGTATATAACAATATATAAGCAACGTGGTAGGCAAGAAATTTCAAAACTGCTTTGGAAAATATCTGATAGATTTGCAAACCTGCAAATTTAAATTGAGGTTGTTTTGTAATTATGGTATTGGCCAACAGGGATTATGGGCTATACAGAATATTAATTTACCTGTAATAGAAGAGTATATTGAGCCATGAATTTGATTTTTTTAAAGAAAAAGGGAAAATATTTCTCTGAATAGTCATAGGAAAATATCTTGAAAGTTACAACAGGTATTTTCTGAAATAAATAACCAAAATTTGCTGATTTATATCACCTACATGTAACAGTGCTGGGTCTTTCTCCAACCCAGAGAACCCAAGGATTAATTCACAGACCTAAAATGAGACATGACATTTTGTGTTCTGTAACCCAACAATAACCTCTAGTGGCTCCCACACACTGACTTTGGCCAAGGAGGAAAGGAACTGTGGAACAGTACTAGAAGGACAAGCCACTGGCTAAGCTTGAAGGAAAATCTGCATCTCTCTGAGCCTTGTTTTCTATTCTGCACAGTGCTGATACATCCCTAATCCAAGAATCTGAACTCCAAAATGTTCCAAAATATGAAACTCTTTGACTGCCAGTAGGATTGTGAAAAAGTTCCAGATTTTAGAATATTTCTGATTGTGGATTTGGGGAGAAATAAGAATGCTCAACTGGTATATACAATATATGTATATTATATATATGTATATAATATATATATTATATCTGTATAATATGTGTGTGTGTGTGTGTGTGTGTGTGTGTGNATATATATATATATTTTTAACCTGAGATTTGAAACATTTCAAGTCCCAAGCATTGGTGATAAGGGATACTCAATAATATTTAGATTGTGGAGATGCTGTGACTCCTAGGTAGTTTGGTGTGTGTGAGAGCTAGTGCCTGCACTTAGTAAGATTGCTTGTGCTTAGTAAGAGCACAGATAATCTTGGTTCTCTCTGCCCTCCTTAGAAGGTGTTTATTGTCTGAATAAATTGTAGGCAGAATAGTAGGTTTCAATGTTTGCTTTTAATTTCAAAATTTTGATGTGGAAAAATCTTGGTATTTTTTGAATCTGGGTAATGGTTATATGGCATAATGAATTTACTTTATACTATTTTGTGTGTGTTTAAAATTATTAGAAAACAAAATTTAAGTGAATCTGAAAAGAGGACATTATAAGAAACCTTTCTAATTCAGCATTTCATTTTTAATTATGATTTTCTTATTAGTATATGTATTTTGGGTATTTATTTTTTATTTTGGGTATTTAAATATGGGTAAAAACTAATTATACACAGGGAGTAGATAGGCCAAGGATGGTGTGGAGAAAAGAATCCATGGTGATCATCAATTATTTTGTGAAATCTATCATGAAAAAATCTAAAGAAATATGACAAAGTTGATATTTGTTAGTTCTGGTTCTTCCGTTCATGGATTTTTATTGTATTATTTGAAATTTTTATATTTAAAATTTTTCCAATGTAAAGTCACCTTATTGTTTTCTAATATCATTATAAAGAATACAAATAATGCAGGTACTATTTATGAAAAGTAAAAATAGTGTCACTATCCAGAAATACTCATCTTTAACATTAAAGGAAAATCATTCTATGTCTATGCATTTATACAAACAAGATATGTTGAAAAAAAGACAGAAATACTTTACAAAAAAAAGTAGGGTTATTAAATAAACTGTCTCCCTACTTTGAATTCCTTTATAACAAACTACAGCCTAATTTTGTGTGTAAAGAAACAAAACCTTATATAAAAGTGTATTTTTTGGTAACAAACAGCCAAGTTTCAGCCAATCATAGGCAGTCAACTCATCATACCATGACTATGGCCAGTCAAGTGATTTCTTACTTTACTTTGCCTCCCTGTTAGCCTATGAAATTTTGCTACTTAAGCTACTGGGTAGAAGTCTGTGAATCTCTTCTGGTCCTAAATTCTGCCTGATTCGTGGATAATTTTTTGTTCAAATAAACTCAATTTGTCTCAAGTTTTTCTTTTTACAGAATAATAATGGAGTTTTCTAAATAAAGAAAACACACACACATCATAACAAAGATACAAAGAAAAAACTGTAGTGAAAATGGAGAAATTGGTGAATTTATCATCAGTATTCCTCTATACTAAGAGGTAACAATAGGTCCTAAACAAATCTTCCAGATTAAAAGGCTTCTGGATACTCCTCAAGATCAGACTGTTTAAAACATGTACTGGTTTGGACAATCAGTGGCTCCCTGTTAGAAAAGACAAAGCGCTGGCACTTTTAATCTATCCCTCCCATACTTTCACTCCTCCTATCCCAATTTTGTTTCATGTATTTATGTTTTCATCTTGTCAGGATCCATAACATTTGTACTGTTTTACAAGCCTCATTTCAGACATTTTTTACATTATTTTTAGTTTTATAACTAAATAGAATCACCGCTATCTACTGGTCCTTTTACAATGGTATCTTACATATCAGCTTTTAAATTTTTTGATTCATATATCCGTGGCTAGATTTTGGCACCATTCTGTGTGTGTGTGTGCTCACATGAGTGTTTAAAAAAGGGCTCATTTTCAGTGTCTTGTTATGGTTGGAAAGTATCTATATTTGAATCACTGTTTGACTAGTTGTAACATTGTCCAGCCAAAGACTCCTAACCTCTGAATTATATAGCCTGTGCTCCATTTGCTTTTGGTATCTAATGTAGCTGTAAAGAAGTCTAAGGTCAGCATCTGGATTTTCCCCCTCTGCAAATGACTTGCTTAATTTAACAACTTGGCTAGTCTACATCATGGTTAAGTTCTGCATTATTTTTTCATGGAACTTGTTACATCCTTTCTATAGGAATAATCTGTTCCTAATTTCAAGATGATTTTTTTCCTTTTATTTTTTCTTTCCATTTTGTAATTTTCTACTTCAAAGACATCCGTAATTCTTACATCTTATCTTTGTCCTCCATATCATTTATGGTCTGTATTTATTTCTCCAGAATGATTGTCTAATGATTAAAAATGTAACTCATAGCTGGGCACAGTGGCACACGCTTATAATCCCAGCAGCTCGGGAGGCTGAGGCAGGAGAATCGTGAGTTCAAAGCCAGCCTCGGCAACTGCGAGGCACTAAGCAACTCAGTGAGACCCTGTCTCTAAACAAAATACAAAACAGGGCTGCCAACCAGGTTTAGTAGTCCAGTGCCCCTGAGTTCAATCTCAAGTACCAAAACAAACAAATAAAATGTAACTCATGCCAGGTGTGGTGCTGCATGCCTATAATCCCAGCAGCTCAGGAGGCTAAAGCAGGAGGATCTCAAATTCAAGGCCTGCCTCATCAATTTAGCAAGACCCTGTCTCAAAATAAAATATAAAAAAGGACTAGGGATGTGGCTCAGTAGTTAAGTGGCCCTAGGTTCAATCCCTAGTACCCACCCACCCCAAAATTGTAACTCATTGCTGGGCCCAGTAGCCCACACCTGCAATCCATACCCTGTCTCAAAATAAAAATGAAAAGTGTGGGGGAGTATGTAGATCAAGGGTAATGCACTCCTGGGTTCAATCCCTAGTACCCAAATAGGAAAAAAAAAAGTAATTCATTCATAAACAAAAAATGTAGCATGGCATAAAAAACAATAGGCCAGGAATGAAGATGTCAGGATTCTAACTTGGGCAAGTCTTTCATACAGACTTTCATTAAGAGGTTTCCTTGCTTGAAACAGGAAAAAATACTGCTCAGCTGCCACTACCTCCCCAAGTCCCCAGGATCTGCACAGCTATGAAACCACATAGATTGAGTACTTCATGAATGCAAGTCCTGACAGTTACTGCTCAACAGATGTTGGTTGTTTTTACTTAATATTTTCCTCTCCATTCAAGATCAGGGATGGATGATGTTAAAAACCAAGCTCCAAACACATGTTACATTATAATTATTCTGGAAGCCATGGTGCATGAATGATAGATAGTTCCTGTTTCCTCTGTTACAAAGGGAAATTTAATCTCCATGAAAAAAAAAAAAGAGATAAACAAATACACTTTTAAACCTTCTGTTTGGAATTTTATCTTATTGTAGAAGCTAAGCTTTGTTTTCTGTTCCTTGTGTTCATTTTCAAATTTAAATGAAATCTTAGAAACTCAAGGAAGCCCATCAACTAATGCATTATCTTTGACCAATGCCTAGTCAGATAGGAAAGGAAATTGAATATAAAGATTTTGATTTCACTGTGGGGGAAAATAATTCCTGAAAAAGAACTTTTGTTTGGGAATGAGAAAGATAACAATAAACAGATGTAAATATAGTTATTTTAGTCTAGATTTATTTCACCTGATACAGATCTTAGCAGCTGAGTTCTCAAGACTACATGCAGAATGGCAGTTTGCAGCCAAAGTTGACCTCTGAAGTTTTGTCTGCTTAGCACTAGCTCTTAACAGTATTATTTACCAGCATTTTAAAATCAGGAGATTGCCAATAAACTCTGGATTTCTGGCTTTTCTTGCACAACCTGATGATCTTTTAACACTGTGCTCACCACAGTCAGCTAGGGCTAAGGATGGACTGGCACCTTGGATGGAGTATACACAGTTCAGGTGGATTTCCTTTTACCAGGCTTCACTCATTTATGTGGGCTGCCATTGTCTAGGAACCATTAGTGTGTCCCCCTGGTGATGACAGCATACTCTATTCCTTATCTCAAGGATGTAAACTGAGGTCCAGAGGTTAAATACCAGAACCAGGAATAGAGCCCAGGTCCTCTGTGTCCAGTTCTGTACTTTAACTACATCATGCTCCCCTCCTTCTTGACCACTTCAGACTAACTCAATAAAAAGGTCTTGTGACTTTTTTCTGTCAGTGTCTTATTGACAGCCAATGCCAAAGACTGATTTCTGTGTAACCAAAAACATCTAATGAGAAAAGAAATATTTGACTACTATGTATTAATATTCATCACAGTCTTTGTGGAACTAACAAAATTGTAAAGCTACAGATGTATCATAGCAGGAATTGTTGACAGATATAGTAAATATTCACCATTAAAATATGCAACAAGACAGGAATTAAAAGGTCAATGTGCTAATAAAATATTTTCACAGGCTAATTTAATAAAAGGGTAAATCTGATTGTTTTTTAATGAAACACTTCAATTATTTAATGAAATTTATATGTGAAGATTTTTTTCAGTTTCATGTAACTTATGTCTTAATACTTAAACCCATACGAGAATGATAGTTTTTTGTGACGAGTAGAAGAATTTCAGTATACCCTTTAGGCAAAATGAGTTTTGTTACTAAGGATTTAGAAAGAAAAAAATACTACCTATGTGTTAGTTTATACCTCAATAAACCTATTCTTTGTTATCCAAAATGATATATATTAATACAATGTGCTTCTCCAATGATGCTTGAAGGGATTGAGGATGTTTTTTGTCTCTGATGGAAACTAAAGACAAGCTTGTTTGCTTTCTGACTTTTAAGACTTTAGACTGTCTTTTAAACGGTAGCACTTATTTAAAATTTAGTAATCAACAACTGACTTTAAATGAGTTTTAAATAGTTTATTTTCATATAAGATATACTTTTAGCTATATAAGATAGTGTATGTAACATAGACCACATAATCTGGAAACTGGACTTGAATAGTGTCAACATATGAATTTCATCAAAATGCAACTTCCCTGAGGTCAGGCAGGGGATTTGAATCATTGACATATTGATTGATAATATTTTACTGCCATTTTGACTGTTAATGATACAGTCAGTTATGTTACACTGCATATTTTGAAGACAGGCATTGTTCTGACACAGCTGATATATTAGAAAACAGTTTGAGCATACTGCACACTTAATGTTTGTTTGTGTATGATTGAGTCCATTAGACAGGGTGTGTGCATTGAACTGAAAACATCTGAACTTGGCCATGGAGGAATACTAAATGCAAACCCACAGCTTAGACATCTGCAAGCTATCTTGGTTCTCTGTGCATTATCCTCCCAGTCATCTTTGCTACTCTTTCACACCTATGAACTTTCCTATATAAAAGAAAAAAAAAAACACATTCATTCATCACCCAAGTATTCCTATGCATCTTGGTTCAAAAATGTCAAATAGTGCATGTAAAAGGGAAAGCTTTAATATTGAGGAGAAGCTGGAAACAACTGAGCATTTTGAAAGAATCAAGAGAATATGTGTTATCTCTTGAGCAATCAAGAACAAGGAAATAATTCACATGGAAGATTATCAGAGACAACACCACAAAAAGAAAAAGGTAAATGGCTGGAATAACTTTAGGTACTACAAAGATAGATTAAAAAAAAAAAAAGCTTAAAGAAAGAGACTGTTGGGTATGTGGATTGAGTACTAAACTGTGGACAATTTTTCTTGTGATGGGAGAGAAAGCACCAGCCCTATATGAATACCTTATAAAGAAATGACCACAACTGCAGAAATGATCTTTTCAGGCCTAGCTGTGGCTGTTACTAGGTTGGTGGTTTCAAACTCCACAAGATGTCAAATGATAAAACAAAAGAATTCCCAGAGACAATACAGAAGGTAACCGAAGAAGGCTACCTACTGCATCAAAATTTCAATTTTGATGGAACACGTATCTACTATAAAGGCATACGTCAAGGACCTATACTTCAAAGGTTAAAAAAAAAAAAGATGCCCCAGGATTTCAGGATGTGAGAGAGAACAGATTGTTATTCCTTCTTCCACCACTTCCCAATAACTTACAAACTTCAACCCTTCCCATGCCACTTCCCTAAGCAAACTGCTAGTCCTTTAAAGGTCAGATGTCATGTTTGTACTATTATTTTTATTAAATTCCTGTCTTTTAAAAATATGCCACTGATGAAGATTTCTAATATTATATTTCTCACTCCATTTTTCTCATAAACCCTTTTGTTTTTATTGCAGTTTTGCATACTGTAGTGATTTTTTGGGAAATCACAAATGTGTTAGCAGAACTGACTCTAGGCAATTAAAAATAACACAAAATTGCTAAGTGTCACTATTGAGAGAATAAGGGTGATACCTGCTCATGGCATTCCGTGTACCAAAGATGCCCCGTTGGGAGTAAGGGTCAAAAGTGCCTCCCCTGACCCAGGTTATTTACCCAGCAAAAAGATAAAGAAAATATTATATAGCCAACTAGCTAGCATATATTGTCTTGTTAGAGCTGTTTTCCAGGAAGAACTTGAGAACCTAAACAGAAAAAGTTGAGTGGAATCACACAATTTGAAGAATTATAGACTTATTTGTTTAGAGTTAAACTGTATTTTGAGTGTCAGTCTCTGGATGTGTGTGAAACATCAAGTATTTGTCCTATCTGTAATGTAGATCATTAGTTTAGTGAACAGCCTCAAGCATAGTGAGGGGTCATAACTGTATGTGTGTGTGATTAGTCTTCTGTTGCTGTGTAAAAGCACCACACACATAGTGGCTTAAAGCAACACACATTTATTATCTCAGTTTCAGGGAGTCAGGGTTTGGGTACTGCTAAACTGGATCCTCTGCCCAGCCCCTCACAACCCTATAATCAAGGTATCAGACACATGTCTTGTTCTCATTTGGAGCTTGGGGGTTCTCTTCCAAACTTTCAGATGGTTATAGGCTAAGGTTCCGGTTATCTTGGAAGTTACCCTGGTGGTTGGGAACTTCTTTCAGATCACAGAGGCTGCCTGTAGTTCCTTTCCTCAGGGACCCCATGAACAGTTCATAAGTGGATGTTTACCTTCTTCCAGGATAGCAGGAGCACATCTCTGATTTCTAGTCCTTCTTCAATCTTATGTGGAGTCCTCCATAATCTAACATCATCATGGGAATGACTATTCTGTCACCATTTGCCACATAATGTTACCTAAATAAAGGAACATCTATCCCATCCCATACACAAATATTGCCCACCTTGGAAGGAATTATACAGGGCATATCCACCTTGTGTGGTGATGGGGATGAAGGAATCTTGAGGGCCATCTTAGAATTCTTCCTACTATAGTATGTGCTAAAGTAAGAGATTAATCGTGGTTGGAGATAATAAAATGTGATATCAACTGAGACGCAAGAATTGGAAAAGTCCAGCATAGCCTATGGGTATGCTTTGTGAAAGTGTCAAGGAGACTCCAGGCTCTCATGGTTAGTAGGATAGAAGGCATGCTGCAGCCTATAGGACCAGTGGTGCATGAGGAATCTCCATGCATTCTGTGGAAGCACAAGCTGGTGTGGACCCTCTGGAATCCAGAAGGACACAGTCCAATTGCCTGTATAAAAATTATGGGATTATGTGGTATTTTCAATGTATACTGGAGGTGTCACTGGAGATGAGATGAGAAAATTGAATCAAGTAACATAATTGCTTGGGAAAATGGAACTCTCCTAAGGCAAAAGGAGGAAGCGTGCTTCCCCTGGTAGGGTAAAGGGGCCAAGAGCTTTAGGGGGTTGGCCAACCAAAAGGCATCAACCAGATGGTGACATCTATGCCTTGGGTAACATCTTACTGACTGTGGCATCTGAATATTGTAGCCAATATCATTTACATTTATATCAACTCTGTTCATAATCTTGGATAATTTATTTATGCATGGATGCCTTATACATATGCACTGTTTGCAGAGATCATGCCAAGTTTTTCCATTTCCTGTCTCTCTTCCTTAAGGCTCTAGACCAGCATTGTCCAACAGAAATATAACACAAGCCACACGTGTAATTTTTAATTTTCCAGTAGCAACATATTTATGAAGGTGAGAACAGGTGAACATAGCTTTAATAATAGCTTTTATTGAAGCAAATATCTCCATAACACACTCATTTCAACATATAATCAATATGAAAAACACGAAAGACATACTTTTACTTTCATACTATCTTCAAAATCCATTGTGAACAACACATCTCAATTTAGACTAGCCACATTTTAGGCGTTTAGTAGTCACAAGTGGCTAACAGCTGCCATATTGGATAGCATAGCTCTAAGGTGCTGACTAAAGTCTCTGATCAAGGTCATTTAGATCCAATCCTCATTTGTCCCTGTAGCTCAGATCTGGATAATCTTGCCAACTCCAGGCTTTATTCAGAGTTGTCCTGTGTGTATATAACTTTCAAGTCTGTCTTGAGATTTGAAAGGTTAAACATGGCTAAAACTGAGTTCCCTTTTCCTCTGATTACTTTCCTAACTTCCAAATCTTGTATAATTCTAAAATGTCTTCAGCCCTTCTTTGTTCAATAGGTACTTTAATTTCTTCCTTAAAATCTGATATTTGGTTCCCTTTTTTTCCAATTCAACATTTAAACCATTGATTCAAGTTTGGTCATATTCCACTTAGGCTTCCTGACATGTTAACCTGCTTGTTCCAAAACTGTATTCTAAACACTGCTTGCTTTCTTCTAATCTGAGTGTTGTTATTATCATCAGACAGTGAACACTTATTGAAGGTCTACTCTGGGTTTATTTTAGAATATATATATGTGTGTGTGTGTATATATATATATATATATATATATATATTTCTAAAAACATATATAAAGTATTACTAAAATATACATATAAAATGACCAGTGAAGCATACATATACACACATATACATCACACACACATAATTTGTTTTCTATGTTAAAAATAAATAAATGTTTGAATATGTATCCCAACTGAGAAAAACAAATTGTGACACTTTAAAAGGAAAAAAATTATATATATATATATATATATATATATATATATATATGCGCGCCAATATAGCAATATATGATGAAAGTCATGTAGTCAGATAACAAAAGTTATAAAAACTCAAGAATGTACAAGGCACCTGTCAGTCCACCTGCTGTGAAATATCTGTAAGCCTTGAGCCCTTTGGGAATGAGTGTGAGGAAGGAAAATGCCTCCTCACCTGAGCAAAGAACAGAAATAAGAACACGCGTGTTAGCCAGGTTTCTGTTACTGTAATAAATACCTGAGATAGGTCAACTTATGAAGAGAAAATGTTTATTTTGGCTCACAGTTTTGGAGGGTGTAATCCATGATGGATTCATCCCATTGCTTTTGGGCCTGTGGTGAGGCAGCACATAAGAACAGAGAGAATGTGGTGAAGTAAAGCTGTTCACCTCATGGCAGCTGGAAAGCAAAAGAAAGGAAGAGGAAGGGGCTGATTCCAACATGCCCTTCAAGGGTACTCTCCCAATGACCAGAGGCTCCCCGCCAAGCCCTGCTTCTTAAAGTTCCCACCACCTCCCCTGGTGCCAAGCTGGGGATTAGGCCTTTAACACGTGTGCCTCTGGGAGACATTTAAGACCCAATGTAGTAGCATACAAAGGGAAAAGATGCCTTACTTCTCCTCGTAGAACTTGGGACTTAAAGACCAGATCCTTTATGCTGTGGTGCCTTCCCTGTCTAGATTAGTTCCTTAGTTCCTTCCCCACCCTGGTTGCCCATCAAAATTTCTGGGAAGTATGTGAAAAAAAATGCCAGTACCTGGGCCACACACAGGCCAATAATTAAGTAATGGTGTTCACTGTTGGGCCCCAATCTTAAACCTGGTGTTATGATCTGCAGTCTTAATTCAACTCTGCCACTCGGCTCTATATTTTACTAATGTTTGAAATAATCTACTCCTGTCATATGGAGACATGTTATTTGAGTTAAATTTTTTATTTTCATATTTTGTTGTCCAATTCTTTTATTTACCAGTGAGGAAACAGGTCTAGAAAGGTTAAATTCACACAGCTCTACAGGGGCACAGCTAAGACTCTTCTCGAAAGAGTGGGTTATCTCAGAGAACAGTGTGGTTACCACACACCAGCTCCCTCCCCTGGACAGACAACTAGGAACCAAAAAGTGTCACCAACATAGCATGGAAGGACAGCCAGGATCAGCAAGGAGTAGACAAAGCTGAGGTCCTGTAAGCAAGCAGAGATCATTCAGGAAAAACATAAATTAACGCTCTCACACTTCACTATGCATAAGAATCAATAGGGGTCTCCTTAGAAAGACCTACCTCAGGGAGCCTGGCTCAGTTATTCTGGGTGGGGCCAGAGAAGGGGCATTTTTAACTAACCACTAAGGTGATTTTCATGTGAGTAGTTAGAGGGCATCTGCTGGGAATCACTAAGCACCAAGGTAGAAAATTGCAGTTGGCTTTCAGAAACAGCCTTTTGGCCTCTGGAAAGTGAAGACCGGTGAGCTGGTTATGGGTCCTGTAGAGCAGAAGGTCAGAACACAGGGGAGAAAAACACAAAGCTCACCTGGCAGGACTAAGTAAATTTGTAATTTATAATTGAAAGATGGATAGCAGCAAAATTGACTCATCTGTACTTCTTCTTTAAGTTCTAATCATCTGGGGCAAAGAGGCTTTTTTAAAACTATACTCTCCTTATGGCCCAGATGTGTAACAGGCAAGGAATATAGTGGTAGTGTTTGTTATTTTAAAATTTGCAAATAATTTTAATACAAATCTTTTCATTTGAATTTTCTAGTACCATGTGAAGTGGATAGAATAGGTGATATAAGCTCTGCTTTACTGTTAATGCCCAAGTTCACCAAGGGAGCAGAACGGAGACTCAGGACCACATTTTCTAAATCCTGGTTCTGTATAGTGGAAGCAGAAAAATGTGGTGTAGACCAAGCTTTAGAATCAAGCAGACCTGGATGGAATGTGACCTTGAACAACTTATTTACCTTCTCTGAATTTCAATTTTCTCTTCTGTAAAATGCAGATAATAGTACCTTCCTCCTGGGGTTGTTAAATGAGATAACTTTTAAAATATATCTAACACATAGTTGCTGAGTAAATGTACCATCTCAAGGATAAATAGAAAAAAAAGAGCTTAAGAAAATGAGAATTTAGCATATGGGACACATACCAAAGTTGGGATCTGATTCTAATTAATGAGTAGAATATTGATGGAATTTTGAGCTTGTGGGTTGCCTAGCAACCAAAACTAACTCAATATCACTGGCTACCAGAGTTGTTGTTTTTAATCAAAGCAGTAATTAAACTGCTCTTAAGAAGCTCAAGGTCGTAAGCAGACAAAAGGATTCCCCTGTGAATTTGGAGTTGTGCCAGACATTTTGAAAAAGTGATGCCCCAACTCTTCAGAGTGTTTGTGCTGAAATATCTCAGATGTTGGCATCTTCCTCACTTCTGCACCCCTGGGAGACAGAAAATGTTAGGACATCCCATGATAAAGAGGGATGGAGAAGGCAAAGTGCTTGCCTTCCTATCCCAGAGTATTCAATCAACATTCATGGAGTGCCAGGGGTCAGGCATACTAGAACATTTTTCTTTGCCCTTGCTGCCCTTTAGAATTTCAGCATCAAAGGGAGGAATCAGTCAATGTTTAACAATACAGCAGATTATTTCATGAGTGGTTGTGTCTCCAGTATTCTGAGCATTATGGAATGAGAAGTACAGCAGGTATAGCAGGTCTTAAATATTCACTGTTCGGGTTTTTATTTTCTTGGCAAATCAGTCCTTCCCACTTGGGTTTCCCAACACATTTGTACTACTTGACTCGGAGCCTTATTGGGAGGCGACTTGGCCTGTTGGAAAGGGCATGAAGTTGGCTGGAAGGGGACTTGTGCTCCAAACCTCAAGTGTGACTTTTACCTGAAGCCAGTGACTTCACCGATCTGTGCCCTGCTTTTCTCATTTGTAGCCTGGGCATTATAGTTCCGATTCTGCCTCCTTCGGTCAATGGGAGTGATGCAATGAGATAATAAATGTAAAAGTTTTGAATAGATAAATGCAGTGTCTGAGCTAATTTGATCAATTTGTCACGGGGTTTTATATTGCCTATCACGGAGCATCCTTTATCTTCTACATTTTTCGATTCCTTTTATGATTCACAGTCTTACAACTTAAAGAGGGGAAAAATTAAAAAGCCTAGGAGCTGGGAACTGTTGTGTTAATTTGCACTGAATTTTGTCTCCATCATTTGTAGCTCAGTGTACTCACTTCTTTTGCAGGGAAGGCCAACTTTATTGCTTAGGGAAGAAATACACTGGGCCACTGGGGCATTTCAGCATTTATTTACGCACAAACATGACTTAAGGCCTAAGGGCCTTTAAGGCAGGCAGCTGGTTGATGAATCATCTTCAACATTCACATAGCGCTGCTGCTGGCACATATCAGAGGAACGCTCCTGCTCATCACCTGCCCCTGTCAGTTCTTCCTTCTCCAATAAAGTACATCTGTTTTGGTGACTGAATAAAAACACACCAAGTGGAGAAAGGCTGGTGGAGTAATTTAATCAGGCAAGTCAGCACGCTTGAGCAATAGTGTCAAGGATAGAAAGATGTCTGGTCACAGCTTAATGAAACAGAAGTAGACAGGGAAGGAAGCACAGTTCCTCTTATAATCATACAGGGTCACATTTCTGGAATGTAGGGGACCCAATATCTCCGACCCATCAAGATTTTTAAGGGGGCAAGATTCCTGTAAGTATCCTTCTGAATCGCTGCAAACATTTCCCATGGCCTTTCTCTGTTAGCATCAGTTTAACATTTCATCGAGGATTATAAATTTTTAAGGAAGTTCAAACCAAAGTTCAGAGCTCCACTGGCCATTCTTTTTAATATTGGCTTTCCTGGCTATGTTTGGTATCCTGAAGAACTGATTGATTTAAAATACCCTAGTTTTCAAAAGTAAAACAGCAGGGACACTGACATTTGCAGACTGGTTATTTTGCAGTTCTCACTACTCATTGCGTTTTTTAAAAACTTTTCTTTGTTGTGACAATCCAGTAGTGTAGATTTTTGTATTTTGTTTAAAAGAGGAGACATCGAACATGCTCAGGATGCTGGTCTGCCTTGAATCTTATGGTCTCACAGATTGAGTAGGGCGGGGGAGAGAATAATGAGGGATCTGCAGAATGCTTGAAATGTATTTGAAAACAAGTAAAAATAAAAATATGACTGTAAGTTGTAGGTCTGAGTAATTTTTCCCTCCTCCCCTCCCTTTCTTTCTGCTTTCCTCTTCCTTTCTTTTCTGATTCACCTGGAAGTATTCTTAAGTTCATCATTTCCTGATGCAAAGAATCACTGACCAAAAAGAAAAAAACAACAACTGCAACATCAGGCACTTCATTCTGCCTGTTTCTAGTTCTGTTGGTGAGGACAGGGCCCCTTTTTACTCCAAGGAAGTCATTTCACCTCTACTCGGTACTCTACTTCCCTCCCTCTGTCACACGCCCCTGTGGACAGGATCCGTGCTATCTGATACTCCAATGACAAGTGTTCTAGAAATTTATTTCAGAAATAAAATGCTAAATATAGCACACAAGTTCAAGACTTTTGAATGTTTCTGTGTTTTTAAAAAGTCAATCTAATGAATGCTTTACACTGAAACCGTTTACTGTTAGGAAATCTGGTGGCAAATAATACATATATCCTGCAGTTCTGTCATCATGGCTAATTCTTTCCTGACTCAGATCACATATTAGCATTTTTACCATATGGCTGAAAGGGTAGAGAATATATGTGTGAGAAGCAGAGTCGGAAACATTTTTGACCATCTGGTAAATAAATGTGTAAGTAGCAGAAGTATTAATATTTATTTAGTTATATGGATGCAACCTTTAACCTGAAATAACCACTAATACAGCAAAATAATACTAAATTTATATTTCTGAAATAATTTCAATCTAATTTACTAAATATTTTCAATTATGTGTTCTAAAAATCTGAGTCCTCATTTTGTGTTTTTTATGATGATTGACTTAGTAGGGCTCCTACTATACAGTCCCAAATTTAAAACATCTTTTGGGAGAAGCTACATGATGACATCCAACACATGGACACCAGTGCTAAAGTTCTGCTCTGCCACTGACCGCTGTGTAGTCTCAGATAAATTACACGTTCTCTCTGAGCTTCAAGTTCTTCATGTCTAAAGAGTAAAAAAAACAGCATCAGACAGCATCCCTCAAAGGGCCATGGAGGGGGCTGGGGTTGTGACTCAGTGGTAGAGAGCTTGCCTAGCATGCATGAGGCACTGGGTTTGGTCCCCAGCACGACATTAAAAAAAAAACAAACTAAATAAACAAAATAAAGGTATTTGTGTCAATCTACAATTAAAAATATTTTTAAGGGGGTGGGGCATGGAGGACCCTGTATTCATGCATCAGAATCACATAGGGAGGTTGTTCAAAATACAGACACCTGGGCCCCACCCTCAGCAATTCTGCACGTCTGGAGGCAGTCTGTGAGTCTGTGATTTTAGTCCCAAGTGATTCTGAGTAGATTGAACAACTGCTATCGCTACAAGCTGATTACAGAGCACTTAGCTACACTGAAAAATATGAGGCTAATTCTAATAAATATGTTTTTATATGATAAAAATTTAATTAACACTTAGCGGCATTTGTGCTTAAAATATTCTAACTCTGTAGAAAACAGGAGGTCAACTTACATAAGTAGTGCTGTTGATTCATTAAATATAGTACCTCTCCATTCTTTTTAATTAGATCTTTTATCCTTTTTTCTCTTGCACAGAAAATAGCAAAGTATTCGTGGATTAGGTCTAAATCAGGAGCCCAGATGAACTTGAAGAAACTAACCTGGGATTCTTAGTTTTTCAAGATCCACACCCACCTAACCTTAATCACTGTCAGCTCCAGTGTCCAGGCTCCCTCTGGTTTTGTGAAGACTCTGATAATGGAAAAGCAAAGGACTTAATCTCTTGCTTCAGTATCATCTAAAGTCAACTGAAAAGTGAACCAGCCAAAGCACAGCCATGGAAAAGAATTCAAGTTTATGGAAGAACCTGATAGATGAACATCCAGTCTGCACAACCTGGAAGCAAGAGGCCGAAGGAGCCATTTATCATCTTGCCAGTATTTTATTTGTAGTAGGTTTCATGGGTGGCAGTGGATTCTTTGGGCTCCTTTATGTCTTCAGTTTGCTGGGGCTGGGTTTTCTATGCTCCGCGGTCTGGGCATGGGTAGATGTCTGTGCTGCCGACATATTTTCCTGGAATTTTGTACTGTTTGTCATCTGCTTCATGCAATTTGTTCATATTGCATATCAAGTTCGCAGCATAACCTTTGCCCGAGAATTCCAGGTGTTGTACAGCTCCCTTTTCCAGCCCCTGGGGATCTCTTTGCCCGTCTTCAGAACGATTGCTTTGAGCTCTGAAGTGGTTACTTTGGAAAAGGAGCACTGTTATGCCATGCAGGGGAAAACCTCCATTGATAAACTCTCCCTGCTTGTTTCAGGAAGGTTTGTACCCTTGGTGCTTGCATGTCTTTCCTCTATATGAATTATCTATCTGTGTTTCTTTGCACTATATTTCTCCATTGTAGCATAGTCCTGGGTGGCATTTTGCACCCAGATGCTTGGGAAAGTCTTTTGAGATGTGAAGCCTAGATGTAAGCTTTGTTTATTTGAAGCAGTACGTGATCCAGAGGCTTACTCTTTCATCTTAAAAGTCAAATGATGTGAATCTTAAAAACAAAAGGATGAATATATTTATCTGAATACAATATTGGTTTCAGAGCTGATAACTGCAAGTCAAAAAGAGGATGATGCCTCCTTGAATTAATAGAATATTTATGTTTTTAAAATACTTATTTAAAGGTATTTAAATAGACTCTTTGTTAGGGTAATCTTTTAAATAACAGAGAACTTTTGTTTTTGTAATTATCTAATTTATTCGGTAAGTTCTTGCAATTGCCCACTTGTTAGAAGATAGGAGAACTTCAAGAATAAATATAGTAATATAAACTTTGAAAAACTTTGGGGAAGAAATAATAGTGTGTTTATTCATATTTGAAAAGGTTAAAACTTTAGTTTACAGAGGTATTTATGGCAGAACACCATGATGCTCTTAAATGTTCTACTTAATTTAAAATCTGACTGAGGGCATCAAAATTTGTCAACATATACTGTACACAAACAAATGGACACAAACCATAAGGGTGCAACTTGATAAACTTTCTGATGGATTTCACTCCATATTCCAGGTTCCCAAGGGAAGAACATCAGTATGTGAATTTTACAGGATATTGTGTCACTTACTGTGATGCATGAATTTTGTATTTTTCCCTTTAAAATTCTAAAGGACAAAAAGTCACCAGAGATCTGAAGCACATTTCTCCATCGTCCTACCCCCAGTGATGTGTTCTCTTTCTCCTTCCTTCAAATGTCGTTCTTATGTTTTGGTAGGATCAGAGTGACAGTTGATGGGGAGTTTCTGCACTACATTTACCCCTTCCAGTTCCTGGACTCTCCTGAGTGGGACTCACTGAGACCCACAGAGGAAGGCACTTTTCAGGTAAGGGACACAGACCACATAGTTAATGCTTCTCTCCAAACAGATAAACAGTGTCTGCTTGAAAATAAGTAAACAAACAAGTAGAACAACAGATAACACAAGAATAATTATATTTAACTTTGGGATGTACTTTGCAACCTACATGAATTCCCAATTCTGTTTGACTCCTGCTGATTAATGCCGCCCGCCATACAGGTCCAGCAACAAGGAAAATAGATGTTCCCTAAGACAGAAAGGAACCATGATAAATATTCTTTTTTTTTTTAAAGAGAGAGAGAGAGAGAGAGAATTTTAATATTTATTCTTTAGTTATCCGCGGACACAACATCTTTGTTTGTATGTGGTGCTGAGGATCGAACCCGGGCCGCACGCATGCCAGGCGAGCGCGCTACCACTTGAGCCACATCCCCAGCCCAATGATAAATATTCTTAAGCTTTCCTTTGTATAACTGCATATTTAGGAATTAAAATATAATTAATCGAGATTTGAATATAGCCTAAAAATTGCCAGTGTGACAATTTAGAAAACAGCAAGAACAAAAAACTGTACTGATTACAAAATAAATGTTTTAAAAATTTAAGATGCTGATGAACTTGAGATATCTTCTACCATCAAAGTGCTTATTGTTACTATTGTGCCATCACATAGCAGTAGTTTTGAAATATAATCATTTTGGAGGGTTCCATTTATTATGTTGTACTTTCTTCCTATGGATTGATAATACATATGCATGCATGTAAATACAAATTAATATACATATGCAAAATAGTTATATAAATTGTATACAACAGAACTATAAATTTTGTACTACAGAAACTCAGGGTTAAATGTCTACAGTCTTCAGAATTGATGTGGATTTATTTCCCTAACAATAGCCAACTTTATGTTTATAATATCAAGTAGATCTGCCTTCAATAAAATGCAAAATATAAATCCCCAAACTTGGAAAAATAGGTAAGCTGGAGATGAACACAACATTATAAATATTCATATTATAAATTATGTATATCATAATAAGTTATATGGTTTTCTTTTTCTATTTTTTACAATATATTGCGTGTTAGTGGGATTATTTTAACCTAAAGAAGACATCAAGTCAGACTCCCTCAAACTTTGGAGCAGAAAAAAATGTGATTTGGTTTCTTGTTTCCTAATCTTTGTTTACATGTGGTCTTGTGTTTTTTAGGTAACCCTCACAGCAGAAACTGATTGTCGATATGTGACCTGGAGGAGAAAGAAATTATATTTGCTCTTTGCTCAGCATCGTTACATCTCCCGCCTGTTTTCGGTTTTAATTGGCAGTGACATTGCAGATAAACTCTATGCCTTGAATGACAGGGTGTATGTAGGAAAAAGATACCACTATGACATTCGGTTACCCAACTACTATCACATGTCAAGTCCACAAATGTCCCGATTGCCACTGACAGAACAGTTTCGGAATTCCAGGGAAATGGTAATGAATGACATCAAAGTCTGAAGTTTTCTAACTACTAAAAAGACTCTTCATCAATCCCCAAATGAAATAGAAAAATAAAGAAAATTGAGCTCACTGATATTTTTATAAAACGAATTCAGAGGCAAGAGGCCACTACCAACTGTTTCAGTCATCTCAACTTTGTGTTGTGAATAAATTTTACAAATTGTTCTTGTATTTCTTATTGTTACCATTGGGGGAAGGCAATGCATAACTGTGGGAAGTTTGCCCTTTTCTGCATCAGAACTGGGAGAATGTAAATTGCACATTCTTCATCATCTTGCCCCGTTGACTTAGGCATTGCTTCTCAAGCAGCTGCCTGCGAGTTCTCACAGCACCACTGCAGGTTGCCAATGCCCCATAAGCATTTCCAGAATTCACTCTTTGGCTACAATCTCTGATGAAAGCAAGATGTATTACCATGGTAAGCAGCAATTATTTATTTTACATGTGAAGTTAATTGATATGCCTAAAAACTAGAATAAATGCAAAAGATAACAATATGCCAAACTTGAAGACTATTTTCTTGCTACAAATGAGTCCAAAGCTTAATCTTTATAATACCATTTAAAAAGAGGCATTACACAGGAAATAAAACTACATAATAATTACTGAATTTAAAAGACTGCCCATAGACAAATAGTGAAAATGTTGCACAGCATTTCAATTTCAAATGTTCAGCTGAAAGGTCAAGTGTCAGTGGTTTGACTAGACAAAGCCTCATGGTGAATACTCAGCCCACCACATGCCCCCAGGAGTCTGCCTTACACCATTCCTACAGTCTGGTGAAGAAGATGTTGAGAAAGAGACACATCCTTACTTGTAGCTCTGGTCTCTTGTCTTTGTCTCTGGTTTTCTGAAATTGATGTGCAGGCTATTTTAATATAAAGATACACATTTAATAAGTAGGTATTGGACACTTTCTATGGCTTCAGTACAGACCTGGGCACTGAGTGTACATCCAGTAACAGATGGGATCCATTCCTCATGGAGCTTACATTCTGAGGGTGAGGGAGAAGATAATAAATCAGAAAAGCCCATGGTTAGGAAATGATAGTGCCGTAAAGAAAGATAAATCAGAGAAGGTGGATAGGAAAGAGCACTGCCATTTTACCAGAGTGTTCAAGGAAGGTGTTTCAGTCAGCTTTTTCACTGCTTTGACCAAAGGATCTTTCAAGAAAAATTAAAGGAAGAAAAGTTTATTTGAGGGCCTCACAGTTTAAGAGGTCTCAGTCCACAGACAGCTCCATTTCTCAGGGCACGAGGTAAGGCAGAACATCATGGCAAGAAGAGTGTGGTGGAGGGAAGCAGCTCAATACACCACATCAGGAAGCAGAAAAAGAGAACTCTGTTTAATAAGCACAAAATATATACCCCCAAAGGCACACCCCCAGGTCCCACCTCCTCCAGCCACAACCTACTGCCTACAGTTACCATCCAGTTAATCCCTACCAGGGGATTAATTCACTGATTGGGATAAGGCTCTCATAACCCAATCATTTCACCTCTAAACCGTCTTGCATCATCTCATGAGCTTTTGGAGGACACCTCACATCTAAACCATAAGAAGGCCTTAGCAAGAAGGTAATGTCTGAACAAGGACCTGAAGGAGGCAAAGGAACATTCCATGCAGATATCTGGGGGAGAGCAATCAGGGCAGAGGGGACAGCACATGAGAAAGCCCTCAAAGCATAACAGGCTTTTTCCAGGAGTGGTTGGAAGGTAAGCAAGACGACAGCAGAGCAGACACTAAGGATTGAGAGAGAAGTAACTACAGGCATATTGGGTAAGGCCCAATAAGTCATGTAGGCATTTAGACTTCTCTTCAGAGAGTGACCAGAGCCATTGTGAAATTTGAAATAGAAGAGTGATATGATATGGCCTGGTTTATAGGAGGACTCTGGCTAGCCTGCAAAGAACTGATTGGGGACAGGGAGGGCAACAGTGGACTTGGAAAGGAAGATCAGGATTCAGAGTGAGATGTCCACTGAACACTAAAGTAGACAGGCGGCTATGAGTCCAGATTCGAGAGAAAGATCTGAGCTAGAGACACAACTTTGGAATAGTTAGCATATAGATGGTTTCTGAAGCTATAAACCCATGACATGGCCAAGGGAATAAGCCTCAATACCTGGCATCCAGCACTCTAATGTTGAGGGGATGGGAAGGTGGAGGTGGGGAAGAGTCAGCAAAGGAGATGAGAAGGAACAGCCAGTAAGACTGGAAGAACACCTGGAGAACATGGGGTCCCAGAAGCCAAATGAAGAAAGTGTTTCCAGGAGAAGGGAGTGACAAACTGTGTCAAACATGGCTGAGACTAAACCATTGGGTCAAGCGACACAGAAGTCACTGGTGGACTTAGCAGCAACAGTTTTAGTGGAATGACTAGGGATGAAAACTTTAGTGAGGCAGGTTAATGAGGGAGGCAAGGCGTAGGGAGAACAAGAATAGGTATGTGTTTTAAGCAGTTCTGATGTGAAGGGAAATAGAAAGGGACAGTAATCTCAACAGGAAGTGGAGTCCAGAGAGGTATTGTTTGCTGTTTTCAAGGCAAGAAATAATGGCCTGTGGATGGGAATGACCCAAAAGTGAAGGGTGAGTGTCTGGACTGAGGACCTTGAGCAGGTGAACTGCTGATGGGATCCACTGGACCTAAACAAGACCATGGAAAATTGATCATGGTAAGAAGAGGAGGCAGAGCCCTTGGGAGTGTGGTTGTTAGCAAGGGAGAAAGGTGGTACGAGCTCATGAGAGTTCCCTAGGGATGACTTTTATTTTGTTAGTGACCTAGGAGGCACAGTCAGCGAGGGAAATGGGAGACAATGTATTGGGGTTATGTAAAGCATATTACTTTTTCTGTATGTTAGCATGCACTGTAAGTGGGACACTGTGACAAAGTCTGAATCATTAACCTGAGTGAGCTACTGAATGATTCAAGGTCAGCTTGAGCTAAGGGAACAGCTGGGATGATT
Organism: Marmota marmota marmota; assembly: GCF_001458135.2. Lineage (NCBI taxonomy): Eukaryota > Metazoa > Chordata > Mammalia > Rodentia > Sciuridae > Marmota > Marmota marmota. The sequence goes on along the minus strand of NW_025999842.1, from coordinate 24,895,806 downwards.
TATTTTTTCCGGTCTCTGGCTACACATGGCCATCACAGGTAGCTCTTACAAGCAGACACAGTGGCAGCTATCTGCTGGTACAAAGGCTTTTATGAAGCCCACTGGCTAAACAGTGGGGCTTCACAGTGGCATTAGAAGAAATTCAGATTTTTCCATCTTTAAGACTGTATGGTATTAAGTGTTAAAATAAGAGAATTCCATCTTAGTGAATACCAGGTACTAATTTAAGTATTAATTTAATAGGGCCTAATTATTAGATAACTTTCTAACCATGAAAGTCAACTGAGAACAAAGCCACACTGAAATGGGATATATGTTTTTTGGCTTAAATTACCTGGCATGTGGAGAATGAGAAGACTTTATATACAAGTTTTCCAGAAATCTAACTATTTTTAGTATGGGGAGGAAGGAACACAAAATGGGATGAAGGGATGCTGAAAGAGGGAGGAGAGGGATGCTTGAAACCTCACAGTCTGCTTCCATGCACTCTGCCCCCCAAGGAAATCATTGTTCTGAGATTAATCTAAGAACAGATTAATTAATTAATTGAAAGTATGTCTCTGAGCCATTACAGAGTGAGGAATTTTTCTTTCCCCTTCAATAGTGGAGCAAAAGGAAATTCATTTGCCCTCTACTCATCTAGATAGTCCTGGATGTCATATTGTAACACTGCCCGTACTCAGAAGGACAGAATTGATTTGACAGAGCAGTTACAAAGTGATACTCCTAACTAAACAGACAGAAACCATAAGAAAAACAAACTAGGCAGACAGTCCATGTTATTGTAAAAGCAGTATGTTATACAATATGATCTACATGAGATGCCTGATTGAGCCAATTTATGCTCATGTATTGAGCATACATCCATACATGGCATTAGATGCTCTTCCTAATTGTGTTCCATGCTCCCCTATATTGTACACTGTTAAAGAAATTAACCTTTAGAAATGATGTCCCAAATTAATATTATATTTTATAAAACTATCTATACATATCAAAGAGATCAATGTACCAAATTAATTCCACTATTTTTTGTCATACTAAAATGTAATATATATACATATAAAATACAAATAAATATTAGTATTATATAGACCTTTTATAATAAATCAACAGTTTAATTTGATAAAATTATACATTACTTGAAGACCAAAATTCCTAAGTTATGAAAAGATGCAAAATTAAAACATTAGTTACTTTAGTTCTTAGTCATCTCACCATTAGTATTACTGTTATTTTAATAATGAATTGTACATTAGCATGTAGTATCCACATGATTTGAGCATAATTTGAAGTTTTATTATTATGCTAAGTTTGACTACTTTTAATACCTGCTAGCTATTAAAGATTGACAGGGAACTTTGAAATATGATTTTTCTTCTTAAGAACTGATTTGTGCCTTGAACTATAATTTACCCCTTTACTTTTTTATTTCAATTAAGACTTTGGTGATCTTAATAAGGGTAATTTTATTTTATTCATAGGATTCCAAAATATTTTTTAAACATAATTTTATAGTAGGATTTTAGCTCCACTTGATACAAAACAAGATGTTTTGGGTCATCAAAACCAAAATTACTATTCATTAAATGTAAAAATTATCTCTCAAATTATAAAACACTGTTTTACATCCATTTAGCACTTCATAGTTTACAAAGCACATGCCTACACATGATTTCATTCACTTGTTTCCTGGAATCCCATTTTATGGAGAAGGATTAGAGTCTGAATCACAGAAACGGTGACACTCAAGCTTAGCTGTAAGTCAGTATCCTCGAATTTTTCATGCTACAGGTTCTCCTGATTGTATTCCTGACTTGGAGAGCAGTCAAATGCCCCCAATCTGAATTGAATGAAGATTCAACGCCAAAATGCTAATTACATATCTTGGAATTTGTCAGTGATCCCATGAGGAACGTGAGCCAAATGAGAACCTGTCTTCTGAATCGTCAGCAGTTAGCTGGAGCTCAAACACAGTCTACAAGTAAACTGTGTAATCAAGTGTAATGCTATTAAAATGTCCCTCTCTTATTAAATTGTTACCTCCATTTCCTCCTTTCTCCCTGATTAGTGATGGAACAGCAAGAACAATTTGGTAAAGACAGGTTTGGAGAAAGTAGGAAGAGCAGGGAAAGAGCAGGGCCAAGTTTCATTGATACAGTTTAAATAAGTTCTTTAAATTTGAGGTCTGTCCAATTTCATTTCAGATATTTCCACAGCTTGTGTGAGATGTCTCTAGATGCTTTATGCTCCTTGTGATACAGTTTCTCTCTCTTACCTCGGGTAGAATAAAACTTCATTTCCAATGAGACTTTGTAAGCTAAAGCTTTTTCAAATAGTATCCAGTAAGGGTTCCAAGATATGGAAGAAATTTTTGATTTGATAAAAGTGGTTTCTAAAGAACAGGCTATTACTATGGGGTGTACATTGGTTCTCTTGAGAGAAAAGTTTAGCCCATGAATAAGCACAATATCTGTTTTTCTGAAATAAGGGAATTCTCTCACAGTCTGCATACCTCATTCTTCACTTGGGAACAGGGCCTGACACATAACAACTTTGTAAATATTTGTGGCATGGAAGGAAAGTACTCATACCTGTTCTTGAATCAGTATCTGGATATTCACACTGAATCTAGCTCCTGATTTGATTTCAATTCTGCAGTGCCATTGGCAATTTTATCATGGAATAAGGCCTAAGACCTATAAAAAAAAAATGCCTTTTTTTTTTTTTCTTGCTGAAGCTGTTGAAATGAGCTTGAACAACACCTGTTCAGAATGCACATTTATTAGTCTTTTGGTTCCAAGATCACACTTTGGCCTGAAAATCTGCAAAATTAATTTGCTTAGAGACTCTTTGTGTTGAATGTGTTAAGAGATGAAGTTAGGCATATTGGAAGTTGGAAGAATTTATGTGAATAGACAGTTCACACACTGGGCAGCTCCTGAGCACAAGAGGTTCAGCACTCCCCTGTTTGTGGGCTGGAAACTGTATGTATGTGTTCAGGGCAAGACAAATAGAATGTACTGGACTGGTTAAAATGGAAAGTCCCCAGTTAGAGGTTGTTTGGTGGTTTCTGGTGGGTAGAGCCTCTACTTGGAGGTTGTTTGGCGGTTTCTGGTAGGTTGGCTTACGTTTCACTTTACAGCATATGCTGGGCTTTGGTTTGCTTAGGTAGGAACTCAAGGCACTGGAGCCCTCTCAGCCTAATGGCCTCCCAATTAAATTTTTTAAAGAACAGAAAGTGAAAATAAATTATTATGTCTCCTGTAAATAATTTCCTTTTAAATGATAAATAATGTGGCTGGTATTTGTATTTCATTTTTCTGAAAAACAAATAGTTTGGGAGTGTCTCTGACCTCACTTTCTATTTGAAATTTTCTTTGCAAAATTCATCCCTGGTCTAGTGCTCGGTATAAAGCAAATTCTGATTAAATTCTTTCTGAAAAACAAGAATACAATGTGCAGCAGGTATGAACTGAAGAGACACTGATTCAGCATGTGTGAAACACACCTTTCCTTTAACTTGCTATTGACCCCATCTGCTCTCACACCCCCTTTCCAATGATGACAGAAAAAAAATCATCCAGACCATTAAAATAAGTTTCTCTCTATTTTAGGCAGTTATTTAAAATGAATCCCTCATCTTTCTGTTTCCCTCTTTGTTCCAGGGATTCAGGGATAAGTTTACATGGCCCCATGGCATAACACAATCTCACCTTATCCTTGGGTCAGCTGCTTTGTTACTTGACCAATCCTTCTCTCTGGGTATCTGGCTGTTGGCCCTTAGAGGTGGCTGCCTCTGCTGCTGCTTCTGACATTGGGATCTCTACCTTCTTCCCAACTACAGCAGCCTGACTCAGGCAATTCCCATTCACCAGACCACTCAGTGTTTATGAATGAACCAATGAATTGTGAAGGAATCTCTGGGTTAAATCATTTGGCTCCATCATCTCTTCCTACTTTCTCCAAACCTGTCTTTACCAAATTGTTCTTGCTGTTCCATCACTAATCAGGGAGAAAGGAGAAAATGGAGGTAACAATGGAGAGTCTGAGGGGGGGCAGGGGAGTGGGCTGTCAAAATCACAGTGGGAAGGTCAGTATAATTTCAACAAATTGATATAACCCTATAGAATATTAACTGCCATTTTGTCGATATTTATTAATTCTATTAGAAAGATAATGTGACCATATTATAAATGAGTCAGAATAGAAAAAGAGAATACTTTCACTATTCTAACTCAATTTCTATTGACATATTGGTATATATTTCTTATGTTATTTTGCCTATTCATAATAATTTAAGTTGTAAAACACAATTTTTAAAAATTTGTTCTAATTAGTTATGCGTGACAGTAGAATGCATTTTGACACATCATACATAAATGGAGTATAACTTCTCATCTGTCTGGTTGTACATGATGTACATAGAGTTGTACAGGTCATGTAATCATATACACACATAGAGTAATAATGTCCGATTCATTCTACTATCATTCCTACCCCCAGGATCCCTCCCCTCCCTTCACTTCCCTCTGTTTAGTCCAGAATACCTTTATTCCCACCTCTCCTTATTGTGAATTAGCATTGGCACATCAGAGAGAACATTCAACTTTTGGTTCTTTGGGATTGGCCTATTTCGCTTAGCATAATATTCTCCAGTTTCATCCATTTATCGGCAAATGCCACAATTTCATTCTTCTTTAGGGCTGAGTAATATTCTATTGTGTATATATACCACAGTTTCTTTCTTTTTTTAATATTTATTTTTTAATTGTAGTTGGTTGGACACAATCAATACCTTTATTTTATTTATTTTTACGTGGTGCTGAGGATCAAACCCAGGGCCTCGCATGAGCTAGGTAAGCGCTTTACCACTGAGCCACAACCCCAGTCCCCCACAGTTTCTTTATCCATTCATTTATTAAAGGTCATCTAGATTGGTTCCATAGTTTAGCTTTTGTGAATTGAGCTGCTATAAATATTGATGTAGTTGCATCACTGTAGTCTGCTTATTTTAAGTCCTTTGGGTATAAAACTAGGAGTGGGATGACTGGGTCGAATAGTGGTTCCATTCCAAGTTTTTTGAGGAATCTCCTTACTTCTTTCCATAGTCATTGCACCAATTTGCAGTCCCACCAGCAATATATGCGTCTACCTTTCCCCCCACATCCTTGCCAACATTTACTGTTACTTGTATTCTTTTTTTAAATATTTTTTTAAGTTGTAGATGGACACAATTCCTTTATTTAATTTATTTTTTTATGTGGTGCTGAGGATCAAACCTATCTCCTCATATGTGCAAGGCAAGTGCTCTGCCACTGAGCCACAATCCCGCCTTGTTATTTGTATTCCTGATAATTGCCATTCTGACTAGAGTGAGATGGAATCTCAGTGTAGTTTTGATTTGCATTTCTCTAATTGCTAGAGATGTTGAACATTTTTTCATATATTTGTTGATTGATTATATTTCTTCTTCTGTGAAGTGTCTGATCAGTTCCTTTGCCCATTTATTGATTGGGTTTTTTTTTTTTTTTTTTTGGTGTTAAGGCAAAACACAATTTAAAAAAAATATGTACCACATCTTCTACTAGAAAAACATTTACTAATTCTTCTATTGCAAATGCATACAATAATTCAATCAACCAATATTTCTGAGTTGCAAATGTATGCAAATAACATGTGAGGTACCCTGTAGATAAGAAATATGAGTCAGAAACACTTCCTACCCTCTAGAACTTACAACCTAGGAGAAATGACACTTGTACACAAATATGTAAAAGGTAGCAAGTGATAAAGACCAAAACAGAAATAAAGAGAGTATCTGTAACTCTGGGGAATATATACTTCTACAATATCACTTTAAAGTAAGTGGGAAACACATGCCAACCTGTTAGGTCATTGATAATAAAGAAGTATTGAATGTCAAGTGAGTAATAGTAATATTTTCTACTACTTTTTCCCCATTCAGCATCCATTTTCTAGGTACTAGAAGTTTTATTTATTCATTAAGTCAAGTCATATGAAAAGTTCAAAACATATGGGAGATTCCCTGACTTGTTTCTTTCATGTCCAGAAAGTTTGTAACCTTAATCTGTTCCATCTTTAAAAGTCACCAAAATTAATCATGGTAACAACACTCAATCTTATATAGAATCTTGAGCTTTTTTTGCAGGGCTGGAGGTATTGAGTATTGAACCTATAAGGGCTTTACCACGGAACTTTTTATTTTAAGACAGGGTCTCCCTAAGTTGTTTAGGGCCTTGCTAAATTGCTGGGGCTTGTCTTGAACTTGCAATACTCCTGCCTCGATCTATGAGCCACTGGGTTTACAGGTGTGTGCCATCGTGCTGGGCACATTTTGAGCTTTTAAAAGTAATTGTAGAGTCTTATCTGACTCCATAACAACCAAGCTAAAATACAAAGTGCTGACATTATTCCTATTTTATAGACAAGCAATTTGCATAGTTTTTAGTCTTAGGTCCCCTTTACATTTTTAAAAGTTACTGAGCAAAACAAACAAACAAACAAACAAAATTTCTATTTTTAATCAGTATTTAAGATCTTAAAAATTAAAGGTAATAAATTATAAAATCATATTTACTTTAAAATAACAAACTCATTACATGTTAACATATTCTAACAAAAAATGATATATTTTTCAAAACAAAAAAATATGTAGAGAGAAGAGATTCAGCCCATGGAAAACACTGTACACTCACAGGAAAATGAGAATGACAGACAGAAAATAATATATTATTATTATTATTATTATTATTATTATTATTATTATTATTCAATGAAAATATTTCTGGCCTGTGGACCCCTGAAGAACCTTGGGACCTCACTCTGAGAAACACTGTAAAAGTGACGGCACTGAGGCTTGGAGAAGTAAAGCCATGTGCTTAAGATTATCCAGCAGGTTAATAACAGAGGTGGAACTAGAATCCTGTACCTTCTTGCTCCTTTGAGGAACATTTTTCATACCATAATATTAATAATTTATTTCATCAAATATTTATTTTATACCTATTTATTTATCACCAAGCATAGTGACTGGCATCACCATTTATCTATCTGACCCTGCAAGGCAGAAATATCAGTATTGGGCTGGAGCTGGAATGCAGTGGTACATGAAATATCAGTGTAATCCTTAATTCAGACATTTGTCACCCATTCCAAACTGGTCGACAAAATGCTTTATGAATCAGAGCTGGGAGCTCAGTGGTAGAGTACCTGCTCAGCAGATGCTGATCCCAGTACCATAGGGAAAAAAATAGAAAGGACAAAAACCTCATATCTGGCCTTATTTTCATATTTACTGTCACTGCCTTAGAATAAACCATTAATATTTTTTATCTGGATTGTTCAAACAGTTTAACTGCTCTTTGTCTTTCATTTCGACTCATCTTCCTCTTTGCATCTACCTAGAAAACTAATCCTATTAATGCACTAGCCTGCTTATATTCCTCTTAGGGCTCTTAATTGACTAAAGGATAAAGTCCAAATTAGAAATGCTCCATTTCTTTTAGATGCCATCTTCTGAGCTTATAATATATTCATATATTTCCCATCAGATAAAATGGTGGATGTAAAAAATCATAAGAAATCCCTAAATTGAGGTATGCAGTAAAAATGCACATAAGCAGTGTTGTATATAAGCCAAAATTATCTTCTGTCAGAAACTTTTACCCAAAGTATTTTCATTCCTTTCATATATTAAAAGGAGATTTGAAGACTAAAATCCCACTTTTCAAAGCACTTTTGTCTTTCTTCTTTTACAGAAGTGTGTGAGGGTGTTTGTAATTGTCAAATCGAATATCATCATGATTATTGTGTGGAGCTCTAGATTGTGCTAAATTGATTTTGGATTAAAGAAATGTTTCATCCTGTTTACTATTTTTTATGCAAAATGATGAAACTACAAGTATGTGGCTTATAAATATTTTATTAGGTATTATATATGTATTTAGCTAGAGAGGTGTCTTATTCTCATGAATTTATTACTACAATTTAAGTAGTAGTAATAATAAAAATTTGCATTTAAATAATTCTTTTCTCCTGGGAATTCTGAGTGCTTTTGCACATCAATTAATGTTGGATGGCAGTATCATCCTTCCCAACTTTATTATTCCATCTTTCTAATGTGTTGCTTTGGGTTTTGTTTCAGCCCTATGTCAATTACTTGGCTGGCTATTATCAGGCCTCCCATTTGCCTCCAAAACCAGCCATTTTTGAGAGTTGATTTGTAAAACAATGATATTATACAATAGAAACTCCATGATTGAAAACTCTGCTTTCACCAGATACAGTTTAAAAGTCATTCCATGGCTTTACTTTCAATGATAGTCTCATCTATACCATCTTATTAAGAATTGTAGTTAAAAAAGGAATTTTTCTACCATTTATATATTTTCCTTTCTAACCATTAAATACCTCATATAAACAAGTTACTTACATATGGAAAAAAAAAAGTACCTTAACAATTCCATCCTTAGGGACCCAATGGCTGCCACATTTCTCTTCCCAGAAAGGAGAGGTGCAAGGTGATACAGAGGTAATCTTCTGGGGTCTGTGGATTCATAGGAAGTCACAAAAGGGAAAGAACAAGAAAGAAGAGAGGTTGTCACTACAGTTGCTGCCAAACCTTTTAGTCTGCCTTCTGGGGATAGCTGACTGGGCCTGGATCAGGTTTTGTTTTGAAGATCCAACTTGGCTCCCTGCCTTTGAGGCTTCTTTGGGAATCAAATGGAATTCAGAGCAACTTCTCTGATCTTTAAAAAAAAAAAAAAAAATTTTTTTAAACATGATTCTGTTCTGCCTGGTTACTTATAATGAATTTCTTCATTTTGAAATAATGTCCTAAAGGATTAGGAAAGCCTGTTAAAGGCTTCACCTGTGACCTTTGTAATTATTAACATTTAAAACAAAAAAATTCACAAGTAGAACTCCTTTGTTTTAGAAGAAAAACCATGTAAGAAAGAATAGACAGAGGGAATTTCAACGCTCTAATCTTTGACATTAAGTCACTGTATGCACATTTCTGCCAACCCAAAGATAGGTGAATTACTGTAACTTAGCTCTGCCAATGCCCAGTTTCCAAGATCTATATTCTTGCATATTTCATAAGTTTGCCTTTGAAGTCAATATCTCATTTCTGGCTACTCCAGGGAAATTCCAAACCACTGGAAATTTTAGCATGCAGCAAAGTCTTGTAATTTATAGCAAGTTTTGTTTGAAATGTCTTGTGTGTGCTGTATTTCATCTATTTAAAATAGTCAAGTGCATAGAAAATGAAGCTACGCCTTAACTATTCCATGTGTTCACAGGACAGTTTAATTAGTTCTTCAGACTAGGGAATTTTGATGACTGAGATTCATTTCAATTAAACAAGTAAACTGAAATGCAAATAATTTTCATCGATTGTATACTATTGTGTACGTTGTGTACTATGTGCAGAGCACTACAAGGGGGGATAGAAAAGATACCCTATGGTTAGAGTAGGTAGCTAGACAGACATGAGCAGGGGAGGTGGGGAAAGGAAATTCAGGTGGTGCCCCTGGGCCGTGTCCCATGGCAGTTACACTGCTGGGGACTGCCTTCCTTTGGTCAAACAGCTCCCTGTCAATCTGGAGAAAATGGATTAGTCAGAGTCTCAGGGACTGGAGCATGCTCAGAAGCACAGAGATGCTTTCCTTGGGTGATCCAGGGTTCATTGTAATATCACTACATCATGGTTCCCCTCCCTGAGACCCGACACCCCCCCCACACACACTGGGTTTCACTACAAAAGCCCATAAGACGGCCCTCTTTCTCTTGGGCAGGTCAACTCCACATTCGCATGCTTCTCTCCTTGATGTTCTGCCTCACCACAACAAGCCCAGAATCAATGATGTCCAAGTGACCGTGGACTGAAACCTCTGAAACCACGAGCCAAAATAAATCTTTCATCCTTTAAGTTTATTTCCTCAGCTATTTTGTCACAGTGATGGAAAGCTAACTAACACATGTATCATTGTTGGCGTTCCAATTGTGACAAATGAGCCACACTAACATAAAATGTCAATTATCAGGGTAATAATGAGCAGGCGGGAGAGTAGGTATATGAGAACTTTCTCTACTATTTACTCAATCATCTCTAAACTTAAACTGATCTAAGAGAAGTCTACTCATGTTTTTTAAAAGCAAAAGAAATTGAAGAGTAAGCAATGAGGTTAGTTGTCAAACTGGTCAATGAAAAAGTTAATGCAACATTTAATGAGAACCTGGAGCTGGGTATATTGGAATATGATGATAATCTTAGCTAAGGAGGCTTAGGCAGGATGATTGCTTCAGCCCAGGAGTTCAAGGCCAGCCTAGACAGTGTACCAAAAATGTCCCCCCAGCCACAGAAAGAAAGAAGGAAAGAGAAAAGAAAAGAGAGAAACTTGAGTTCAGAAAGAATCTAATTAAATTGTTTACTGATCCATCTTTGACTAGCATTGTCTATAGACTATATCAGAAGAAGCTATGGTCTCCATGAAATTAGGAGTGACAACTGAAATAAAGCCTCCACTGATGTAACCCATGGGCATGTACTGGCTAAGAAAATACTTCTATTTGACATTACATACATACCACTAAGACCAGTGACACTTTCAGGTCTTGTTTTACTTCTACAAAACTTATTCTGTCTGAACTTTGAAGTCTCATCAGGATTTTGTCCAACTGGTAGAGGTAGACTAGAATAACCATAGAGAAATAAAGGTAGAGGGGCTGGGATATAGCTCTCACAGGCACAAGACCCTTGGTTCAATCCTCAGCACCACATAAAAATAAATAAATAAAGATATTGTGTCCAACTGAAAAATAAATATAAAAAAAAACCTGAATAAATG
>NW_025999842.1:24868619-24884914 GCF_001458135.2 Marmota marmota marmota | reverse complement strand
AAAAAAAAAAAAAAAAAAAAAAGAGAGAGAGAGAGAGAGAGAGAGAGAGAGAGAAATAAAGGTAGAAATAACTGTCTATGCCAATCCAAACTATACTGGCCAGAGTTTTTACAAAATAGACAGGCTGCCCTATATTGTGTTCTTTATGCATCTTGCTCTTTTCATTGTACACATCTGTGTGAGACACCTCCTTGCTTCATATAATTCTCAAGTAATGCTCAGATCCTTTCAAGTTGGCCTTTCTAAGGCTAGCAGGAGGAGACCAGGGAGGCAAACCCAGGGTTTTTTGTCCAGAATTTTTATTTTGAATTTATATTACAGATTTGGTATTCATGCATCTATGATAAGTAATTAAAACACGATAAGATACTTGTTATAAATTATGGTTTTAGTCCTAAAAGAGGGTGTGAGCCAGCTTTCCATTACAGTAAAAAAAATACATGAGACAAATCAACTTTAGAAGTGAAAAGGTTTGTTTGGGTTCATAGTTTAAAGGGGTTTCACTCCCTAGTAGTTGGCCCAGATACTGTGGGACCTGTGGTGAGAAGCAGCACATCATGGCATAACTGTGAGTTGGAAGCAGCTGCTCACCTCATGGTAGGTGGGAAGCTAAAGAGAGAGGGGCGGGGCAGAGTTGTGGCTCAGTGGTAGAGTGCTTGCCGGGCATGCATGAGGCACTGGATTTGATCCCGGCACCACATAAAAAATAAAATAAACAAAATAAAGGTATTTAAAAAAAGAAGTGTCGGGTTGGGGTTGTGGCTCAGTGGTAGAGCGCTTGCCTAGCATGCGTGAGGCACTAGGTTTGATCCTCAGCACCACATAAAAATAAAATAAAGGTACTGTATCCACCTCCAACTAAAAACTAAATGTTAAAAAAAAAGTTTAAAAAAGTGTCTTGTTTAAAAAAAGAAGAAAGAAAGAGGGAGGAGGGGGTCTCAATATCCTCTTCAAAGGTATACCCCCAAAGACCTAGCTTCCTCCAACCATACCTATCTCTTCTAAAGATTCTACTATAGGCTGGAGACCAAGTCTTTGACACAGAAGCCTTTGAGGGACATTTCAGATCCAAACTATGACAAATGAGTTACAGAAAGAGGATAAGTTTGTTTCAAAACTTCCCTTTCATCAAAAGCCTACCAACCAAGAAAAGCCTGGGACCAGACGGATTCTCAGCCAAATTCTACAAGACCTTCAGAGAAGAATGAATACCAATACTCCTCAAATTATTCCATGAAATAGGAAAGGAGGGAACCCTTCCAAACTCATTCTATAAATCTAGTTTCACCCTAATGCCAAAACAAGACAAAGACAAGGAAAGAAAACTTCAAATTCCCTGATGAACATAGACCAAATAATATACTAAACAGTGTATGAGCTTGCCATCACTGTTACAAAATACCTGAGAAAATCAGCTTAAAAGGATGAAATGTTTATTTTGACTCACAGTTTCAGAGGTTTCAGTTCATGGCCACTTGACCAGGTTGCTTACCTTTCTGTGGCCATACAGTACATAAAGGTGGGAGCAGGAGGAGGAGGTGAGGAGGGAAGCTTCTTACTATATAGCAACCCTAGCAGCCCACAAGGAAAGGGTCCTAATAGCTCCTTCAAGGGCATGCCAGTTTTTGGACAGCGACTATGGTAACTTCCTTCCACTAGGCCACACCACCTCCTAATAGTGTCACAGGCAGGGAACCAAGCCTTCAACATAGGGGCTTTTGGGGGTTCTCCAGATCCAAATTATCCCACACAGTAAGCTAGTACTAGGGACAGAATTCAAACCTTGTTGGTACCACAGTCCATATTCATGAAGGCCAGGCTGCATGCCTCTTTGCTAGAGACTTGGCCAGTGTCTTCCAGAACACACTCTCTCTCTCTCTCTCTCTCTCTCTCTCTTTTGAGAGAGAGAGAGAGAGAGAGAGAGAGAATTTTAATATTTATTTTTCAGTTTTCGGCGGACACAACATCTTTGTTTGTATGTGGTGCTGAGGATCGAACCTGGGCCGCACGCATGCCAGGCGAGCGTGCTACTGCTTGAGCCACATCCCCAGCCCCCAGAACTCTCTTTACAATGTACACATAGTGGTCTTTTTTATACTTGGATCAACTATATTTGGCACGCATGAATGACCCCATATTCCAATAACTGGGGAAAATTCTATAATATAATGGGACACTTCTGGTGGAAACTGGATCCCTGTCTCACAGTTCTCATTTGTCCTACAACTCTTCCCAACCAATGTCAACTCTTCATTTCTGTAATTTTCCCTGCATTTCTTACCTAATATTGTTGTCCAGTAAACAGTCAAGATGGATTGGAGCATAATTTCATATCTTACTTTTCAATTATTGGTCCCAAATCTATGTGGCAAAAATGCAAGGTGGGGCTTTGCCCACAACCAAGGGCCCTGCAGCACCACGGGAAGGCCAATTTCGGATAAGAACCCTTCTTGGAAAAAGAAAAAATAATAATAAAAAAATAAGGTGGCATGTGTCAAAAGTCTGTGTTGTGTGGCTTCTAGAGCGACACCAGCAGGGCGGGGCACTCGCTGGAAGGTGGTGTCCTGCGTCTTTGTGAAATCAATGTCCAGCCTCCACCGCCAGACTCCGAAGCTCAGTTGCACACACATGGGGACATTCCCTGCTTGTGGGCGAGTGTCCTAGAAAAGAGTTATGTGAGTGGGTCGTTCAACTTTTGGGGAAAATGAAGAACCAGTTTTCCTATCTTGTCCCTAGTTCTCCAATTATCCTCATGGGGATGGGAGACCAAGACCCCTGGCCCAAAAAGGCCGTCTGCCACCATTCATGCCCAAACAAGGGCAGAATTCAGAAGTAGAAAGGAAGTGAGGAAGAAACAAGCGGGCGTTTCAAACTGATAGCACGTGTGTGCAGAAAGGCCGCGGAGCTGGTGCTGGAGCTGGAACAGCCGCGCTGGGAGTCCGGGTCGCGCGCTGTGCTCCGCCTGCCTGGGGAGAGCCGGCGGCCGGCGCGTGCGCGGTGCGGCCCCAGCCCCGGACGCCGCCGCAGCCGTCGCCGCGATGCCTATTTTAGTCAAAGCCGCGGCAGGCGCTGGGACCTGCCCGGGGCGACCCAGTCTCCGAAACCGCCTGCGGGCCGAGGCTCCTGCTTTGGGCGCCAGTCGAGCCGCTGCGTCGCTGTTCCGCTGCCCTGCCTTTCCATCGCCAAACTTTGGCCAGCGACGCCCGGGCTCCGTGCCGGGGACAAACCAGGTAAGGAGCCGGAGGGAGGCACAGCTGCCGCCGGCTCTCCCTGGGTGCCGCTCTTTTGCAGCCCTGAGCTCCGGGAGCTAAATCGGGAAGCGAAAGTTGTACCCAGCTCCGCTGAGAGCAACTTTGTTGGCCTCCGGGGCAGCTGCCAGTGTTTAGCGCCCCGGCCAACAAGAGCGCCGCCCTCTGCCCTGATCGCTGTCCGTGCGCTCGCGGCGCTCCCTGTCCTTGGAGGCCACCCATCTGCTCTGGTTTGGGCATCGCGACCACAGACCCTTGGATGTCAGCTGCCAAAGCTCGGGTCAGACAGTGCCCGCGTCCCCAGGCGCTTGACCCACCGGGTGCCGGCTCCCGCGCTCTGCAGCGGGCAAATCCTTTGGCGAGCTCGGAGTCTCTCTCCCTGGGGATCCCGGGGCTCCCGGTCCCTGAGCGCTCCACGGCTGCCCCGACCGCGGAGACTGCGTGCAGTCAGGTGCAGGGTGTCGCCCATCCCGGGTCCGCGGTAGAAGTGCGAGGTGGGGCACCGTGCTAGCACCGCACTTCTCGCGGCACAGGATCGTTTAGTCCCGGAGATCAATTGACCCCGACCTTTCTTTAAAGACCAAGGTGAGCTGGGCCTCAGGACAGCAAACGACTCGGTCCTCGCCACGTACTCAGCTTAGTTCCCGAGCCTTTGGGAATTGGGTTGTTGGCCAGACAAGTCTCAGAAACTGCCTGCTTTGGAGCATGAACAACTGCGTAAAGACTCTCAGCCATAATGCTATTTGCCATTCCGGAGATGTTTGAAGATTCAGTTAGAATAACAAAATTAATTAAGTCTATTAGCAAGGTTTTACTCCGTGCTGTTTATCTTAATTTTTGTAGTTTGGTTAAGGTTTAACATTAGCTTCACCATTTAGCTATTTAGCCTTGCCAATACCTACTTGAAAAACAAGTTATATAGGATTTTACTAGAACAGGTAATTTAAGGAATTAGACTTTGAGGATCTGACGAGAAAAAGATAACTCTTCTTGATTTAGTCAAAATTAATATGAAAGTTTACCAATTTACCAGTCTAACCTTCCTCACACCCATTCATTCTCTGTTTAGGGGCAGTTCAACATAAGACATTTAAGTCCACTCAGTAGTAATCAACATAAGCTGAAACCCATAAGATCCCATCAATATTTAATGACAAGTGGTAAGTGGCATTTCACAATAGATATATATATATATTATATCTATATATCTAGCTGTATCTGCATATCTTTAATAAGGTGTGGTGCACCAAAATATGTTTTAGGATGATCCTAAATTTTTAAATTTGCCGTTGATATTTTTTGGTTCCTGTGTCCTGGATTGTAGTTTTCCTGGGCCAGAAATTGGGACTTTTAATGCCACTTTAAGAACTTTCAAATGCCTAAAATTGAATCACAGTGGACTTAGTAGGCAAAATTAGTATAATGGAGTGGCTGCAAGGGGGAATGTGATTAAGTCGTTACATAAACCATAGACCTTTAAAACTTGAAGGAATTTCAAAGACCATCTAGTCCAGCTGCCTCTATTCCAAGGCAGAAACAGACTGAGGAACAGCAGTAACTTTGCCTGGCTTATGTGGCTCCCTGGTGGCTTGTGCAGAAGCTGACTGTCAGCCTAGGAAAGCTAGGCACTCTCTTGTCTTCACCAGTGAAAAGTGATTTCTAAAAGTATGTGTCATGTTTATATCCCTTCCATGTGGCTTTCATCTCTGTCTCAGTGGCATTCTTTATAGAGGCTAAGCCTTGTCATGGATGAATAAGCATTACCTCTTCTTCATAGAAGACATAGAATAGTTGGAACAAATGGGACAATGGAGATGCAAATATGTTCTAGAGTACCATAGAAATGTTACTTGTTATTTATTTGTGTAATGCTAGGGGACTTGACTTTAGCTTATGAGTAGTAAGGGGACACTTAATATCATCCACTCTCCTGCAGAAATTATGAGATGAATTTTGATTTAGCTCCCAAAAGCAAACTTGGTATAGAGTAATTAAAATAATGATTTCTCTCCATCCCAATAGGCTTTTTATTCATTTAGACATTTCAAAAGTAGTTGAATTTTTGTTTTTTTCCTTTCGCAGCAAAACAACATTTAAGACAATTATTACTATTTGTGAGCTATTTCAGAATTACACGAAGAGATCTTTAATTTGACTATCATTTCATTGACAGTTTATAAATTTGTATGTTTCATGTATGTGTGTATTTTGTCATCTTAAGAAATGTCAAATTCTTTCACGTTTGTCTGTTAATATCCTTTCAAAATACCCAACCTATTTCAATTATTTTACCACCTAAAATATTTAATATGTTAAAAAAAATTAATGGAAAATTAATGTTAATTGTGTGGCATTATTTTGAAAAAAAGTATATATTTCTAAATTAGATTTAAAGGTATTCTGGGTTCCCACTTGTCATTCTTTCCCTTATCAGATTAATTCATGTGTTCCATAAACCTATATAGTTTTGGTCAAGGACCAAATTTGTATAATTAATAATAAAGTTTAAGGACCAGACATCAAAGATAGGTAATATAGTCAGGAAAGAGTGCTATTTTGTATTAAGTTTTATATAAGCAGGCATAAAATATATGTTCCTTGAAATGTATTTAAATGAATCTTAATATTAGTCAAATATATATTCATGACCCTCCTGCATATAAATAAATTGTAAGTTTACAACTTTTAAATTTGTGAAATGCCATCAACTAGAATTATTATTTCTTTATGTATTATATCTTTATATATATAAATAATGTATCTGATAATATTATATGCATATATAATTACTTAGTATGAATATAATGTTATATAATGATTTAATGAT
Source organism: Marmota marmota marmota (assembly GCF_001458135.2). Taxonomy (NCBI): domain Eukaryota; kingdom Metazoa; phylum Chordata; class Mammalia; order Rodentia; family Sciuridae; genus Marmota; species Marmota marmota. The sequence continues at coordinate 24,878,839 of NW_025999842.1, read as the reverse complement.
GTTATAAAAATAGAGCATTCAAATATCCCAAGCCTTCTAAATAGTCTAAGATTCCAAATAGCAAATTTGGGGGTATCAGTTATCTTTGAAAGTATTCAAAAAATCAGTTTTCCAGTTATTTTTCCTGTGTTTAGATTTAGTATCATCATTGTGAATATGATGAAACACTATATTGAATAAATTTGGAACTGCTGTGGTTTATGAACATTGGTGATTTTCTTTTAGACTTGTTAATTCCCTTCACTCCTCCCCATCAAGTACATATATATACATACAAATACATAAAATATGCACATACTCATCGAAATACATGGAGAACAGTTGTGCACTATGTGTAGTGTTTTATATATTTCATTTAATTTGAGCATAAAACAAATGAGGTTTTATTAACATCATTTAACAGATAAGCAAAGAGGTATAGTTAATATGTGAGTCTATCTAATTCTTAAGCACTGAAACAGACTATTTACCAACATTCAATTCACAGAAATAATTTTGGCATAGCCCCTCTCACAGGGGTGATGTGATATAGTTGCTACTTTTATGATTTTCCTTTTGTTTATTTGTTTTTACAGGAATTTTCAACATGAATTTTACAGAGTCCAGCCCTCTGGCAGAATCAACTGCAATAGGTTTTACACCTGGGTTAGAAAGTCTCACACCTGTGCCTTCCAATGAGACCACTTGTGAAAACTGGAGAGAGATACATCATCTAGTTTTTCATGTGGCAAATATTTGTTTTGCAGTTGGTTTGGTTATTCCAACTACTCTTCACCTTCATATGATATTTCTTAGAGGGATGTTAACTATAGGTGAGCTGCCTAACAGATTTTATATAAATGGGCTTGACCAGGGCTTCAGAGTATTCCTTGTGAGGTCTATAGCATACCCCAAACTCTAAATCTTTATCATCGAATCAGTTGTGTATCAGGTAACTTAGAACATAGGCCTTCACATACTGTATCTCCCTTTTTAATTTGAATGACTATTGTGTTTTCATATATTTAGATTTTCCAGATATCAGAAAATCCGTGCATATGCAAAAGTGTACACAATTGTGTGATTCTTATCTTATTTCCACTGCTTGCTAACTGTGTAATTTGGGCAAATAGTTTAGTTTTTCTGTCACCTCAGTTTCCTTACATGTCAAGGGTTAAAAATAAAACTACCTCCTGGGTTGTTTTAGAGAGTTAAATGAGGTGTGTCTGTGAGATAGATATTTGCCTTACCATAGTACCTGGCACATAGTAGGTACTATACAATCTCAATCATTATTATTTGAAAAGATATTTGCTATGGCCAGTAAAGCAACATTGGGAATAAAAACAATTACCCACATATAATAGTTCCAAGTAAAACTTGATATTGACATTCACAACTATATATGATATAGATAGGTAGGTAGATAGGTAGGAAGATTGATTTGGTCTAGTAACCTTGATGAAACAGGTTGATTCACATCAAAATATTGAAACAATTGAGTCTATTATTTTAGCCAGTAATTCTTGAAAAATTATTCTCTATGAAATTATTTCTGATTATCCATTTATTCAGGTTTTTTTTTATATTTATTTTTCAGTTGGACACAATATCTTTATTTATTTATTTTTATGTGGTGCTGAGGATCGAACCCAGGGCCTCACATGTGCTAGGTGAGCGCTCTACTGCTGAGCCACAACCCCAGCCCATCAGGTGTATTTTTGACACCTGTAATGTGTCCGATCAAGATTGAGGAAGGCAATCTCCATCCTTCTAAAGACTGTCATGGGGACCAGGAGAAAAACGATGGGCAGTCACACTATGGAGGGTCGGAGTCTGTGACGCAGGTGTTTTCCCAGTGCCTGGGTGAGGGGGAGTGTGGGGAAGGTGTCAGCATTAGTAGGAGGTTGGAGCAAGTTCCCACTGAAGGGGTCACATGACAGCTGGTTTTTAAGATGAGCAGGACTTCTCTGAGAGTACAGGGTCCCTATTAAGGGGCACAGAAGAGAGGAAAGGAATTTCAGCATATCAGGGTGAATAAGGAGTAGCTCTTGTCCCTGAAGTATATGAGAAATGACAAGAGGAGGCTGGAAGGGTAGCTAGAAAGTAGCTTGAGTGTCTTCTACGGCTGTGTGATTCAGACAAGGTAGAAATAGTAGCAAAAGGAGCAGGATGTTAGGTGGAAAATGAAAAAGAAAAACCCACAATTTTTTTTTAAATCCAATTATGAATTTTAAAATCAGAGTTTAGAGATGGAATGGACCAAAGGGATCATCTAGTCCAATACTTTATAAAGAGATAAGTGAAGACACAGACAGTAAAGTGATAGGCTTTATTCAGATGCTCTCAAAAATGAAGTTAAAAATTGATGAAGTTAAAAATTGCAAATAAATGACTTTTTAATGTCCACGCTTAGCTTTTGTGTGCACATATTGATATATTTGTCTCTTAGTGATCATTTCATACTAGATTTAAAATATTCACTCTCCCACCATAAAATTGAAAGAAACTGAGGATATTTTATATAAGAAACAAGAATTGATGAGAAAACATGGGAAGATTCCAGCAGTTGAATAGATAATTGCTGAGGTCAATTCAGATGACTAAGACATTTTGTAAAACACTTGGGTTCCCCAGTAATCACAAAAATACAAAATAAAATATTTAATTCCTCACTATTAAGAATTTTCAAATTTTATAATATTAACAACTTGATACTGACATTCCCAACTAGTAGGTTCATTCCCTAGATTCACCTTCCACTAATTAATCACAAGCATGAAGTTGTCTACTAATTAATCACAACTTTATACTGGCATTCCCAACTAGTAGGTTTATAAATTTGTACAAATGTTTTGAAAAACAGTTCTTCAATATTATCCAAAGCTAAGCAGTTCATTCCTAATCACAAATAAAAGATATGGTTTTATATATAAAGTTGCTTTTGCTACTTATCAAAAATTATAACCCCCAAAATATCTGTCAATAGGGAAATGGTTAAATAAATTGTGTTTTAATCAGTTACAGTCATTAAAAACTACACTTACAAAGAGTTTTAAAGATGGGAAAATCATTATAATAAGTTTTAAAAATAGGTTTTAAAATTGCTCAAAAAAAAATTATCTGTACCATAGGTTTTCCATCAGGTAGAACTACATGAATGTTTTAAGGCAGTATTAAATATCAGCTGTGATTTTCTTTAAGTTGTAGAATTATGAACTTTGTCCCCTTTTAACAAATATTTTTTTAATAGAAAACCCAAAGGAAACTTAATTCAGCATAAATACTTCTGAAATGTGTTCGTTTATATAGAGAGGGTAAATTTGTCAAGCCACTTGCGGAAGTCATTCTAGATATCTAATATGCTAACTTTGTTGTTCAACAGGTTGCACCCTTTATATCGTCTGGGCCACTCTCTACCGATGTGCCTTGGATATAATGATCTGGAACTCTGTGTTCTTGGGTGTCAACATTTTGCATCTTTCATATCTTTTATACAAGAAAAGACCGGTAATTACTAAAATTATCTAAAAGGAAATATTTTAAAGATAAAAGCTTTTAAAAGTACTTTCATTCAGACTTGAAAGTGAACATCTAACACATTTATTCCCTTTAATATCATTTCTCTGAAGATTAGACTTTCTGTTTATAAGTAAAACATTCTAGAACTGTGAAATTTGTCCTACAAATGAGTTTTTAAAACTTTTTAAATCATTAAAACATGAATAATATTCTCTTTTTTTAAATCTATTACTTGATTATATCTTTATCTATTGGTGCTCAAATGTCACTTGGGAATATCTTTGCCTATTTCTAAAATGGCTAACTAATAACCATTAGTGATAATTTCATATTAGATCTAAAATATTTATGGCAACTTCCATAAATCTACTAATGATTTCCTGAGTTCATACTTTTTTTAAAAAAATTTTTAGTATTTATTTTTTAGTTGTAGTTGAACACAATACCTTTATTTTATTTATTTATTTTTATATGGTGCTGAGGATCGAACCCAGGACCTTGCACGTGCAAGGCGAACGTTGGACTGCTGAGCCACAACCCCAGCCCAATGAGTTTATACTATTTTCTTAGTGTAATGGTTATGTATTTTTTTCATATGCCCAAATTGTTCATTTTGGGTGAATAGTTGCCAAAACACCCCTATTTAACTGTTTATTTTCAATTCTGATTTATCTTGTGTTTCCTTGGTCATACCCAGAACAAAAATAGAATAGGAAAACAGCAGGGCTCCTAGAAACTACTTGAGGATGATTCCTGACTGTCCTAAGCACAAACATTCAGTGAAGGATGTAGCTCTTGCTCTAATCTTATGTCCAAGTTCAGACCTGCTCGTAGAGAGCTGCTAGGAAACACAGTGATTTACAGGAAGCCACAATTTGAATGATACATTAGATGTATACAGTAGGCATTCCACTTTGTAACCTCCTCAAACATAGTAACTCAGTTTGTTACTTTACTGTATTACTCAGTTTTCTCTAGGTCATGCTGGCTAATAAGAAACCTGAAAATCTCAGTGATGTATAATAGCCATGGGCTTTTTTCCTCATTCATCTAATGTGTTGACTCGCAGCGGTGTGCAGCTGTGATTCTGTCTCATTATCATATTCATTTCAGGGTCTCTGAAGGAGCAGGTTCTGTTTGGGCCATGCATTCTCATGGCAGAGGGAAAAGTTCAAGAAAATGAAAAAGAAAATATCCATTGTTTCTTATAATGTTTGCTCAGAAGAGACACATGTCACTTCTGCTCATATTTCATTAGCCAAAGCAAATGACATGGCCAAGCTTGACAATGAGTGGGTGCAGTAAGGGCAAGTATAACCCTTTTATAGGGGTTGGGAACAATAATATAATCTAACACACTTAACTGTTGTAGCTTGTTTCTGTCAAGCATGATTGGCACACAGTAGGTGCTCGGAAAAAACTTGATGAGTGGATGCTTTCAAAGAGGAGCAGAATTAAGAGGGCTTCGTAAAGAAATCTGGTTATGAGCTGAGACTTGTAGGATAAGTAGATTATGAGTATGTGCCCCTAGACTTCAGATCTGACTGTGCCATATTGGAGAAAGTGCATGCTAGAAGAAAGACGTGTGCAAATAGACTTAGATGCTCATTACTAGAGCTCTGGAGTTGGGGGATGTAAGTGATTGTAACAATGAGGATAACAGTTCCTGAAAACCAGAACTTTTTGGAACCCCAAAATACAAGGTTCAGGAGTTGCTGATGTGATTGAAGCACCAAAAAGGTAAAGTACTTCACATCTGTGCTTTTGTTTCTTCTTGGGCTATCAGCCTATATTCTGAAAAATATAAATTCTGGTTCTTCATCAAAATGAAACAGAGGACAAGTAAGATCACTGCAAATGTTGGAGCAATGACAGGTTGGAGCAGCTCTTGTGATCTGGTCTGTAAGCTTCCAAGTGCATCTGCCAGAGCTTTAACTGGGACAGAGTTCATTCACAGAGCAGTGCAGCTTTCCATCCACCCAATTAGTGTGGCTTCCAGAGACATTGCTGGGCCCAGAGATGGGGCAGGACCTGGGCCTGGGAGAATCTGAAAACAGGCGATCAAGCTGTTTTGCTTTTCTCTTCCTCCAGTAGCCAGCCTTATTCACCAGTGGGCTTTCTTCATTCTGCAGAGTTCATTTTAGTTTAGGATGAGATCCCTGCACTGAAACTGAAACCCTTTTTTCCCCTTCAGTTTGCTCGAGAAGACATAAATGTGAAGCAGTGATTGCAGTTGTAGATGTTTATTTTCCTATATTGGTACATTAAGTAATCGTTACAAGGTGATTAAATGCTTAGAGTATCTGACTATTATTTTTGTCAATTTGTTTTCACATTGATTCTTATTTTTATGTAATGTATTTTCTTGCTATAATATTTAAAAGTTAATGTAATTTCTTTTGGTGAGACAAAGGTTTTGTGTTATTTGTAGAATGTTCTGGGGTTGGGAGGGTGCATGTCCTGATAATATTCAGAACCTTAACAGCTGCATCAAGGTCCATAAAAAGAGGTGTGATCAATACTGTCAGTCTTCCCCTTGTGCTCTCAGAGTTGTGTTTACTGCAAAAGTGCTGTTTTATTTTACTTTATTTTAGCACATAAAGTATAAACTCGCATCACTACTTACTCTCTAAGACTCCATTGACCTACATGCAGAAGAGTGATGGTGTTTACTGCAGATTTGTTTATTTTCCAACCACATTTAGACCACAGAAGTGAGTGTTTGGGGGTTGTTGCTTTAGTGCAGCATCTGGTCATTGCTCCATTTCAGGTCAAGATTGAAAGGGAACTCACTGGCATCTACCGGCGATTATTTGAACCACTCCATGTGCCTCCAGATTTGTTCAGAAGATTGACTGGACAGTTTTGCATGATCCAAACCTTGAAAAAGGGGCAGACTTATGCCGCAGAGGATAAAACCTCAGTTGATGACCGACTGAGTATTCTCCTGAAGGGAAAGTAAGTGCTGTATGGAAGCAGGAATTCTTAACTTGCCTTGAAACCTTTCCATGGCCCTTAGCAAGGAAAGGAGTAGAAGGACATATTGCCAACTAATGCAGGAAGCAGTCTCAGAGTATGGTGTTGATGCAATTTTGTTTTACAAGTCAACTCTGGTACTCAGTGGAGCACCATGTTAAGGCTAGGTAGACTTTACTACTCTAAATCTTGTAGATGTCAAAGTTTTCAATTGCAGACATTTTTAACTATTTTCAAATTTTGCTAAGTTAATGAGTCAAAATCAAAATAGGTTTAAATTTGGCTCTAACATTTAAAAAGCTTATATGTGCTATAGAGGTGATTTGCTTATTTTTGAATATCACAAAAATATATCTTCCAGGGATGTCAGTCTTCTGGGGAAAGAGCCAGTTTGTGTCATACAGGTGTAATTATTAATAGCATCCCTTTTCCTCTTAAAAGTCTCCCAGTTTGAGTAACAAATTACATAGTCACTCCAGCCGTAAGCGCAATGATAACCTGTTTAATAATGAAAGCTAGTTTTTTTTTTCCTTCCATTATTTTTTAAATGATGGTGTGCCTCAGGAAGAGCTTTTAATCATGTCTATCATCTGTGGAATCTTTAAAACTTTTGCACAAAATATAATCCTATAAACGTATGGTAATTTGAAGGATTGTCATGTTATTTTGTGAAATATATGTATATTAACATTGATTTCTGTTATCAGAATGAAGGTCTCCTATCGAGGACATTTTCTGCATAACATTTACCCCTGTGCCTTTATAGATTCTCCTGAATTTAGATCAACTCAGATGCACAAAGGTGAAAAATTCCAGGTATGTTTGGCATGGTTTTTAAAAAGATAAACACTAATTCATATATCATCAAAATCTAATGAATATTAATAGAAAAGTGACCATGATTTATTTTTTTTAAAAAAGAGATCATCACATAGCATATATAGTATAATCCCATCTTTTTAAAAAAAGGTTTAAAATATTGTGTGTATATGTACAAATAGAGGGCTAAAAAGATATACAGTGTTAGTCATGGTGTTAACACTGTTGTTTCTGTGTTGTGAGTTTACTTGCTTTTTAAGTATTTTTCCTTTTTGCTTATTTGAATTTCTATAGTTTTCCTATAGAAAACATTGAATATTTTTATTATAGGAAAATGTGAGTTGTAGATAATTGGTGTTCCTGAAGCATGTAATTGATTACTTTTATTAGGGAAAAATGGAAAACCAGTTTTGCCCTAGAGAATTTATTTGTTGATACTTGTGGGGAAAAAAAAACAACTAATCACTACCCTTTTATACTCAATGAATATGTTTAAAGGCAAAGAATAAAATCCTTCACAGTAGCAACAATTTGAACATGGCCTGTTCAGTGTCATTCCTTCTGTGTGTATGTGTGTTTCATTGCTCCCTTTCATGACCCTTTGTTCTGATTTGTTTCTGTAAGTGCCCAGCCCTCCTATTGTATTTTTTGTTGGTAGGAAAATAACCAAGAACATGGTTGAGGATGTCCTTTAGTCTCAGCCTTAGGAAAAACAGTAGTAAGAAATACCTTGAGAATAGGATTGCTTGTGAACGAGATGATACAAATATTCAGGTGGGAAGTGGAATTGAAGGGCATGTTCTAAGGGAGAAGAAATGGCAGTATTTCTTGATGGCAAGATCTTAGAGTCTTGTTTTGAGATGCCACAGAGTGAAGATAAAAGAGGAAATTTGGAGGTATATACTTTAGTTTATTTCATTTATAATGACTTCAGCCCTTCCCTACTCCCATCTGGCCTAAGTAATCACACAGCTTGTTAAATTTAGGTGCATGTACTAGGAGGTCTCATTTAAGTTTCCCAGCTGTGTGTGTCAGTGTTCCCATGCTAACTCCACTTAAGATACAGAAAGAGAATGCTGGTGCTGTATCCTGGCCCCTCTGGTTGACGCTATCACTCTTGTTATTGTGGGGATCAGCTGTGGGCTGAGATTTATGTTCTTATTATATCTTTAATCACCACCATCTGCATACTGGAGCAGGGCCACTTCTTTCTCCTCTCCTTTCCTCTGTCTTCCTTATAGCTGCTTTTTTCAAAACACAATATTTATCTCCTGCATTTGTTTTTGTATATAGTTGCAGGTGGTTTTATATGATAACCCAGTCTCATCCTGAGGAGACTGGGATTGAGGACTGAACCTTTGTTTCCAGAAGCAACTGGTGCCTGAGAGGCCAGGCATACAAATATTATCACCGTTTTTTCCACTGGATTTCAAATTATATTATAAGTGAGTTAAAAAGAAAGAAAGAAAGAGAAAAAGAAAACTCATTTCTACTTATAGCTGTAATTTTCTTTCTTCTTGGGGACTAGGGTTGGATTTTGGGAGTTGAGAATTATTCCTGAAAACTAATATGGAGAGTCTAAGAACATGACCAAAATTGAGATACAGTAGCTTGAGGAAAGACACTGATTTGTCCTTGGCTAATCCCAGTCAGCTTTTCTCTGCATAGAACCTGGGTGGCATTTCATGATTGGCCAATGGGTAAAAATTACTCTAGTATCAACCAGCCTATGCCTGTACCGTCAGAGCCAACTCCATCAACTCTGGGAGAGATGACGCTTTGATTGTTTATAAATGTTCCTATTGACAGATACTCAAGAGTAAGAATTAACTGGTGCACATTTGTGTAGGAGTACTCTATATATGGCTCTTACTGAAGCAAGTTTACAAATGGAAAATACTATGTGCTTCCAGGGTCAACTTCTTACTCCCTGTGCCAATCACAGAGGACACTGGAAGTGGTCACTGGTCAAACTTCTTTCCCCATATGCTTTTTACCTCTAAACTCATCTCCTTCCCTAACTCTATTTAGGGAGTTTTCTAAAAAGGAGCTTCAGGGGCTGGGGCTGTTTCTCAGTGGTTAGCGTACTTGCCTGGCATGTGTGAGGCCCTGGGTTCGATCCTCAGCACCACATAAAAATAAATAAATAAAGTTATTGTGTCCAACTACAACTAAAAAAAATAGACATTTTTATTAAAAAAGGAGCTTCATCCTTTGAATTTTTGTATCTTTAAATTCATTCTGTGGCCAGAGTGCTGATGAATTATATAATAGGACAAAAAGGAGAAAAGAAAAGGCAAGTCCCTAAGCAGCACAGAGTATTGCTCAGGTAAATGTGTAGTAATTATAATGACAATACACATGGTGAAGGGGGTGAGCAAACAGACTCTGAACTTGCAATTCATTCTCCCTAGGTACTGGTAGGTACATACAGATCAAAGCTGCCACTTAAATTTGTTGATAGAATCTTGAGTATCACAGCCATGTATCGGTGGTACATGCCTGTAATCCCAGTAGCTCAGGAGGTTGCAGCAAGAGGATCGTGAGTTCAAAGCCAGCCTCAGCAACTTAGCAAGGTGCTAAGCAACTCAGTGAGACCCTGTCTCTAAATAAAATGCAAAATAGGACTGTGGATGTGGCTTGGTGGTAGAGTATCCCTGGGTTCAGTCCGAAGAAGAAGAAGAAGAAGGAGGAGGGGGAGGGGGAGGAGGAAGGAGGAAGGAAGAGGAGGAGGAGGAGGAAGGAAGAGGAGGAGGAGGAGGAGGAAGGAGGAGGAGGAGGAGGAGGAGGAGGAGGAGGAGGAGGAGGAAGGAGAAGAGAGGAGAGGAGAGGAGAAGAAGAGAGAGGAGAGAGAGAGAGAGAGAGAGAGAGAGAGAGAGAGAGAGAGAGAGAGAGAGAGAGATAGAGAGAGAAGAGAGATGAAG
>NW_025999842.1:24839350-24868595 GCF_001458135.2 Marmota marmota marmota | reverse complement strand
AGGAGGAGGAGGAGGAGGAGGAAGGAAGAAGAAGAAGGAGAAGGAGAAGGAGAAGAAAGAAGAAGAAGGAAGAAGAAGAAGAAGAAGAAGAAGAAGAAGAAGAAGAAGAAGAATCATCTTGAGTATCATTCTTACACCTTAAAAGGTGTTTTGTGTTTGGTTTCTTTTTCTTCATGCAGTTGTCTTATCTGAAATGAGCATTCCCATTTGCACATTTTTCTTTTGCATTCTATCTCATACTTTTGCCTTCCCATAGCCAGTAGCATGTCCTGGTGCTGCAAAGCCTGGAAATCAATTTTATTCACTTAAAGAGAAGAGGAAGGTCTTAGAGGCATAGGTGAATATGTATATGTGAAATAAATGAATTGTGAAATAAGTTAATGCTAAGTTTTAATTGGTATTTAAAGAAAAGAGTATCTTAATACTAAGTAGATATTTCAGTGACGCTGACTAATAATTTGCCAGTTTTAACTCTGCTGTATTTTACTGCCCATGAGAACTCAATGAGCATCAGTTGAATAGAACAATTCTAGGATATTTTCATTTTCCTGGTATGTAAAATGCTGTATGATGCATTAAAAAAAAGTAATAAATTCTTCCCTTAGGACAGTTGAATAATCCTTTCAGACAGCTCTTTCTCTTCTTTTCAGACAGCTCTTTCTGATACTAGCTCATTCAGCACGTCTCCCAGATGCCCTCTTTCCCCGCAGGATAGAGTCCACTACCTTTTCTTTATGGCAGGTGTAGAACTGGTTTGGAATCTAAAGTCAGGGACTCATCCGGTCAGTGCCTTGAAATAATCAGGGCAAACCCAGTTGCAAACAGTCTACTTCTCCATCTGAAAGATTTTTTGTGTTTTGCCTTGCTGTGTTTCTTGCTTTTATTGCTTTGCTTTTATTTCTTCAGTAAAATTCTTCACAAGAATTCAGACATGGTACTGCTGAAGTACCCTAATAAGAAGTAAATTTATTTTATGGAAGCTTTAAAAATTCTTATGTTGATTTATTTGAATTTTTTCATTAAAATACACTTGACTGTTGTGACAGGAAATCATTAAATTTAACTATCTATTTGGCAGAAGTGAAACATTAGCTATCAAGCAAAATAGCCTCCGTGAATGCACTACCCACTGGCTCCCAAATACTATAGGTATAGTTTGTTATATGCTTGCTGTTATTAAATATTCAATAATGATTTAAACATGTATAAAGTAATTTTCAACTGTAAGTAATAGATGGATTTGCTAGACAGATTATAGTGTCATGATAAAAAGTATCATGCCTCAGAGGAAACTTGAGGTAATTCACATGGTTGAAGAAAAATTAAATACATTACATGTATTGTCCAAGTCAAATTTCTACTCCTGGATGATTTCCAACTTCTCCTGTAACTCTTGCCCCACTGCAGGTGAATTGTATTTTCCAGAGTCTCAGATGACATCTACATAATGAAAGGACCTTAGGTCCCCTTACCCTCTCTTCAGGGCTTATGTGTGTGGCTGTGCCACCATGAGTACCCAGTGCTCACCTTTCCGTTATTTCTACTATTGAACATTTGCCTTTCATTTACTTATCCACCACTTACTCTTTCTGGGAATTCCCTATGGCTGGACCTTATACTTCTCTTCCAATAAGTCTTTTCATATTTTAGTCATACTACTTTATTATCAGCTTCCTTCACTAAAACACAGAAATAGTGATCTTGTGTTTAGCTGTTCTTTATATGAAGGGCTCTTGATGCACTGTAAAGCCAACCTTGTGGTCACTTAGCTGAATTACTAGTATGTGATTGTCTATGAACATGGGAAGCATTGAATTGGATTTGGCATGGTGGGGAAATGTCTGGGCTAGCAATGAAAAGTACTCACACCACCCCCTAACTAACATGTGTTCATGAGTAAGTTTTTTGGTCTTTCTCATTTAGCATCTGACAAATGAGAAATATTGTCTGCCTTATTTTAAAGGCAATGTTAAGGATACATTTACATGATAGATGTAAAGGCATCTTAAGTGTTTAAAAGAACCAATACATATATAAAATAAGTGACATTATATTCAACTATCATCCCCTGGTTATTCTCTATCACTTTCCCTTGTTCTGTATTTGTCAGACACTTACTGTCACCTGAGGTTGTCATATTTCTTCATTTATGATCAGCCTTCTCCACTAGAACATAAGCTTCATGGAGCAAGGATCTTGTCTTGTTTACTTTGCAACTTCTGTGCCTTGAAAAGTATCTGGAATTAAGTAAGTCTGTATTAATGTATAGAAAGAATGAATGGAATTTAGTGTTTTATGGAGTTTTACAGCTGCTGGTTAATTTCTTAAATTCAAACATGTTTGGTTTTGGAGACACTGACTTTTTCTTTTAATATTTTCTTTTAGTTGTTGATGAACCTTTATTTTATTTATTTATATGTGCTGCTGAAAATCAAATCCATTGCCTCGCACATGCTAGGCAGGTGCTCTACCACTGAGCTATAACCCCAGCCCCAACACTGACTTTTAACATTAAAAAAAGTCTGAACTTTCTTTTTTCTAGGAACATCGACCCACTTTTTTAAATAGCTGAACCCTCTAATTTGCTAAAGATTGCAGATTTCAGCCTATTGATGTAAAAGAGAGAAGCTGTTTTTTTTTTTTCATTTTTTCTCTTGGTACACTTAAATACACTCAGCCATCTGAAATGTATATAATTTTTGTGCCTTATGAAGGGGAAAAAACTTCTTTGAAAATATTTGCTCTGAAGCTCAGATAAGACTTCATGTCAGTTTACAAACCTTTATTAATCTCATACTGGAGCAGGCATTGGGTTTAATGTGGAGGATCTAAAAATGGTTTTTGCCTTCAACAGTATCTGCATTCATTTGTTAATTCCTTTATATAATAATCATGCATGAGCACTACTGTGTGTCAGAAGCTTGACATTCAGACCTGAAAACTCAGGATCCCTGCCATCAGTGTGCTTAGGAGACACATGTGTTAACAGATAAGTTTGGAGGTAGTGGTATGAGTGACATTTGAAAAGGAATACTCAGTGCTGGAAGAGGACCTGCATGGGAGAGTGGCTTCTGGACACTGAGCTGTGAGAAGGTGGCCCTCACTCTGGAGAAAGGATTTATTCCAGTGATTCTTGAATTCTGGGTGATGCATCTACAGTGTCCTCCCACTTCTTGTGCATCATACTTAGCAGAAAGGGTATGGCTTCACAGTCTGAGCAAATCGAGGTATCTCTGTGTGTATCCCCAGTGGGCTACCATGGAGCTAGCCTTGAAAGGCCAAGGATGCTCACCAACTGTACTCATTGGTAACAGCCTACGGCCTTAAAGTTTCTCAGTCTCAAGTGTGTATTTGTTGGGTCAGCTTGGCAGAAGATCTTTTTCTGCACTGTGCCTGACAAATCGTACCTCATTTCATTTGTTTGAAGCTCTGTTCTTAAAGCTCATTATCTTCAACAGGATATAAAGAAATATTCACCTGTAAATGACAGGTCCAATTGTAATATCAGTCTAGCACACTCTACGGCAACATGTTGACAGCAGCCATTCTTCTGTCCCCAGACCTCACAAAAACAACAGAAGAGATTTGCTTCTGTTTAGTCTGTAGAATGGAACTCAGGGGCACTCAACCACTTCAACCACCCAGCCACATCCCCAGCCCTATTTTGTATTTTATTTAGAGATAGGGTCTCACTGCGTTGCTTAGTGCCTTGCCATTGCTGAGGCTAGCTTTGAACTTGAGATCACCCTGACTCAGCCTCCAATGCAAAATGTTTTTAAACATAATTTTATACATGATTATAGAAACTTGGAATATAAATAATATGACAGAATCATTGCTATGATAATATCTGCTAAATGTACTCTTCCCTTCTCCCAAATTACTACAGCCATAATTCATATTGGTAGATATGTTTTTTCCTTTGTGTCTTTGGCAGGTCACCATTATTGCAGATGATAACTGCAGATTTTTATGCTGGTCAAGAGAAAGATTAACTTACTTTCTGGAATCAGAGCCTTTCCTGTATGAAATATTTAGATATCTTATAGGAAAAGACATTACAAATAAGCTGTATTCATTGAATGATCCCACCATAAATGATAAAGTAAGTGCTTTTCTGATTTTTTTCTTAAATAAATATGTAGGGTGGGGTATTATTCACTTGACACAATGTTTTCCCGCATTTTTATTAAGTAGTCTATGCTAAATGCAAAGGGATACTTGTAAGGGAGAAATCCTTCAGCAAATTGTTTCTTAAGAGCAAGAAAGTATTTCACAATTATTTAATTTGAATCACTTAGTGAGGAGTCTATAACTGTCAGGGACCAGCATTTATGGGTATCAGGTACTGTCCTCTTTAAGAGTCTTTTAAACAAGGACTCGGGTTAGAGGGGGCCCAGGGTGGTGTGGCAGTGGGAGGCGGCAGACAGGGAAGGGCTGACAGACAAGGCCCCAAGTGCAGGAGGTTGGCATTTTTAGCCCTGCTGTCTTCTAGTCTTGCACATCTTCCTGGCCACTCCATCTCCCGGGAATCCCACAGGTAACGGGAGAGTGTAAACTTGCAAAGCTGCAAAGATCAACAGTTTGCAATTTGATCATAATCTCCCACATTTGTTTAGAAGGAAATTGAATTTTTTATGGAAGAGAACTTGCAAAACACTGTTTCTGTGAAACGTACCGTTCTCCAGGAACATAGACTATGGCACGTGTCTCTTAACTCATCTAGTCTAGGCTATTTATCACATTAAGTTTGAGCTTATTATTTCAAATTAGTAAATAGGCTATTGAGTATATTAAATTTTTATAATGTGTTTATAGTAACACCTAATAATAAAAATCATAGCTCACATTTATAGGGCACTAAATGTGTCCCAGGTCCTTTTTTCTTTTTGCACTAACTTATTTCAAGGAAAAGTACATGCTGCTTACAGGGAATAGGTGATTCAAGTTCCATAAATCTCTGAAATATTAAAACTTTGCTTTGTAGAAGGCCAAAAAGTTAGAGCACCAGCTCAGCCTTTGCGCACAGATCTCCATGCTGGAAATGAGGAACAGCATAGCCAGCTCTAGCGACGGGGAAGACGGTTTACACCAGTTTCTGCGGGGCTCCTCCAGCTTGTCTTCTCTTCGTAAGTTACCTCGAAACATAATACTCCAGGGTGCTGATCGACGTTCACAGGAACAGGCAATTGACAACTTTAATCAGAAAAATAACTGTGCAAGCAACCATTTAGAAACCGAAAGGTATCAAAGAAAGCACCAAATCTTCCTTAGCTTTTTTCCCCTTTACTTTGTGTCAGCTACAGTCCAACTTTAGAATGCTTATTGCTGTTTCAGAAATCATTCACTTGTTCTATCAAATACTTTACTTAAATACTGGTTCACTGGAATGGTGTAAGAGTTCAAGTGGTCTGGTGGATATTTGACTTTGTTCTTTTCATGATTTCGGAGTGGAAGCTAGACCCAGCAATGTGTGAAAAATGGTAGAAGCTGGGTGCAGTGGCACAGGCCTGTAATCCCAGCAGCTTGGGAGGCTGAGGCAGGAGGATCGTGAGTTCAAAACCAGCCTCAGCAAAAGTGAGGCACTAAGCAACTTAGTGAGACCCTGTCTCTAAATAAAATACAAAATAGGGCTGGGGATGTGGCCAAGTGCCCTTGAGTTCAATCCCTAGTACTCCCCTGCACCCCCCAAAAAGATAGGAAAACTATTGCTGGATGTTTTATTGCTACTGATCATCTCACCCTGAGCACTGAGATTTAAAAAGTGATGGGGTAATGGGATATTCCTGTTGAAAATCATTCAACAACCTGTGAGTTACCTCATTCACCTATTGCTGGGAGGTAAATTTTCCAATACTCATTTATAGTTTAGATTGCTTTACATCATTTTAAGTGACACTAACAACACAGATGTTGAAAAACTGTAAGGAAAATGAGAGGAACTAAATTATTTTAATAATTAAATTAAAATTTAAGAATTATTCTGAGAGCAAAAGGACTTGGAAGAAATTCATGTGAAATTGCAAAACGGCAGACAAATTCTTTCACTGCATGAACTAAAAACTCTTTACATTTCCAACTGTATTCTAAACCAACTTTTTAAAAAAATGCCATCACTCTGAATACTGTTTATGTAAATGACCTTGTAACTTTGTTTAGATAAATTGGATTAAGGATTTTAAGTATTACGTAGTCAAGAGAGGTTGGAATTTACAAGGCTATATAATGGGTGAAGCAGGGGAGGCAAAACTTCACCTCTTCCCTTATAGGGTTTTTGACTGTGCCTAAGAAGTAAATTGACAGAAGACAGATTAACAAGAAAAAAGCAGATGTATTTAGTGTAAATTTTTCATGGCCCAGGAGCCCTCATAAGGATATGAAGACCCAAAGAAGGAGCTGGAGTCAAGCACTTCTACATACTGAGTTGGACAAAGATAGGAAGTTGTAAAAATAGCAACTAAATTATGTTGGAAGATACAGTTCGAGTTATTTAAACAAAGTTTGTACAGAATTCTATCTCAACTTCCTGTCCTTGATGAAAATGCCGTTTTCCTTCTAGTACATGGAGGGTACCTTTCACCTGGGAATTTCTTCTCCTGTTTATAGAAACAGAAGGAAGGTCAGAGTGATCCTCTTTTACCTGCTGTTTATTTGGTTTTTTAGGTGCCTTTAACTCAAAACAGTCAATATGCCATTAGAACATATTGTGTGTGTGTAATGCTAGGGAATGAACCCAGGGCCTTATGCATGTGAGGCAAGCACTCTACCAACTGTGCTATATCCCCAGCCCAATAAGAGCATATTTTTAACTCCTATAGATGTAAGCTTCCCAAGCAAAGTCTAGGCATAAAAATATGTTATGGACCTAAATGGGATTTTTATTTTATATTTATTTATTTATTTTGGTACCAGGGATTGAACCCAGGGGCACTTAACCACTGAGCCCACATCCCCAGCCCTTTTCTTATTTTTGAGATAGAAAGTTGCTGAGACTGGCTTTGAACTTGCAATCTTCCTGCCTCAGCCTCCCAAGCTGCTAGGATTATAGGTTCATGAGACCATGCCTGGCCCTAAAGGGGATTTTAAGGACAATATTCATGAGAAATTGGAAATGATTGCATTTTATTCCATCATAACTTTTTGAAAGTATGGACTGAGGCTCACACGCAGGTTGAGTGTTCCCTCAATCCATGTCTTCCCCATTCTAACAAAGGAGTAGCCATCTCAGGGCTGTTGCCATTGTTATGACAGAGGGAAGATGGTGGTGGCAGATTGTCCTAGCAGCTCCTAATGCTCCACAGTGACGTGTGCTATGTGCATCCTTGTTCTCTAGACCAGAGAAGGTATTTGGCCAGAACTGTCAATGACAGGGGGTTTAAAAGCAACCCAAAAATTATATTTCTGCCCTGCTGGCAGAAAGGGGTTAATGAGAGAAAGAAAGCAGGTAGTTTGACAGCAAGCCAGTCTACTTCAGTGGCTATTATTTTACTTCACAGATGAGGAAATGGGAAATATGTGATGCTTATTCACGTGTTCCAGTTCCACAAGGGTTTTTTTTCCTGGTATATAAACCTAGAGAGCATTTCTGATTGTAAAGCTCATGCTTGTAAACCAGATTCATAGCCATCAAGGGCTCACTGCCCAGTGTACACAGAAGCCAATACTATGGCACTGGGTTTTTGCAAAAAGAAATTTATTGAAGGCCAGCTGACAAGGAGATGGGAAACAAGCTCAAGTCTGTCTGCCGATCAGCCACTAGCAAAAGAATTTAAGTGGAGAAATCAAAGGCTGAGGGGTTGTAACTGCAATCTTGCTAGAATAGTCCTTACCTCATAGTCCAGTCCATAGTTACACTTATGGATAATTGAGAACTGTTGACAGCATCCCTTGCTTCTAATCTAAGTTTTCAAGGCCCTGTTCTCTTTCTCAGGTTCTGCTTCTCAGAAAATTTTGGTTCCATCAGGCTCTCAAAGTCATTTTAGGTCTGGTACTAGGGTTCTGTGCTTGCATCCTGAAAAAACAGCTTGAACAGTTTTTAGGAAGAGAGAAGTTGCCATTTTATGGCTCAGTTTCAAAATTGCCTCTATTTTTCAAAAGAAAATAGATGCAAGTAGCATTTGACTAGTGCTGTATGATTTACAGATCATTTTCACATCCATTCTTGCATTCGAGTTTGACAACTCTGTGAGCTAGTCTCGGCAGCTGTTTTTATTCCAACAGCATGTATACATCATGTTTGGTGGATATATTTCTAGTCTCTTAATTTATGGGGTCCGGCAGGTATGCTAGTACCTGCATGTAATCTCAGTTACTTGGAAAGCTAAGGCAGGAGGATCACAAGTTTAAGGCCAGCTTGGGCAATACAGCAAGACCGCATCTCAGAAATAATACATTTCTTTTTCTTTTTTGGGGTTACAAGGGATTGAACTCAGAGACACTCAACCAACTGAGCCACATCCCCAGCCCTATTTTGTATTTTATTCAGAAACAGGTCTCACCAAGTTGCTGAGTGCCTCGCTTTTGCTAAGGCTGGGTTTGAACTTGCAATCCTCCTGCCTCAGCCTCCTGAGCTGCTGGGATTACAGGCATGTGCCACCGTGCCTGGCTTCTCTTATGTTTCTATATTTTGTTTTGTTTGGTCCTGTAGAACATTGTTTCTTGAACGTACAATTGAATCTCTTGGAGACCCTATTAAAGATCCTGATGCAGCAGGTCTGCAGTGGGGCTGGGAGTCCACATGGTTAAAAAGGACCCTAGTGATGCTAATATGGTCTGTGAACTACCCTGTGACAGGCTACAGAATTCCAGAACAGAGGGAATTCTGCAGATCGAATACTGTGGAGTGATTAGTGTCCTTGTATTTCTCATCTGCTGAGAGTTCAGACTGGTGCATGGACTTTGGAAGGTACTACTTGCAAAGACCTCAGCCAGTGTGGGACATAATGCCACAGACATACTTGGTATCACTACACAGTAGATGTGTCATTAAACAGAAATACAGTTCACCGAAAGGTGAGGGGAAACTTTATGGCAACTGTTTCATTGCAGTGACTGCCACTCCACTTCTGACATTGTGCTTTCTTTTTGTACATGTCACACAGTGCTAAATCTACAGCAAAATCTCTGCTCCCGATCACACAGATTGTGTTCCACTTCAAACTGTCATTTAAAGGGAGAAAGTGAAATAATGAGACAACCTGAGAAAAATGCATTCAATTAACTTCTTTCACGTTCCCATTCCTTCATGTACTGGGTTCCATGTTTGTTTGCATGATTGTGATACAAAAGGCAGGATCAAAAGGGACAAGAAGTCCAAGATGTAGGAGAAGGGTCTAATGCCATCACATGCTTAGCCTTCCTCTCTGCTCCTGGGCCAAGCTGCTTCTCGTTAGGAAACCTGGCCACCTCCTCTCCTCATAAGGCTTTATCTCCCTGCAAATAATGTATAAATGTTCCCCCTTCCCCTCCCTCACACACAGATTGCTTTTGCTTGGCAGTTTTCCACTAATAAGTGGTGGTGAGCACAAGCATTGCCGTGGCAACAGGAGGGCATGTTATGTTTCCTTGAAAGTTGCAAAATTTTATTTTAGTTAATTGGGGACAAATAACCTATTGTCTGGATTGTGTTTTTTAAAAAGTGAGAGAAGCCGGGTGCAGGGGCACATGACTGTAATCCCAGTGGCTCCAGCTCCTCCAGAAGCTGAGGCAGGAGGATTACGAGTTCAAAGCCAGCCTCAGCAATTTAGCGAGGTCCTTAGCAACTTAGCTAGATCCTGTCTCTAAATGAAATATAAAAAAAGGACCGGGGATGTGGCTCATTGGTTAAGCACCCTTGGGTTCAATTCCCAGTACCAAAATAAATAAATAAATAAAAGTTTTAAGAAGGCAAGAGAAAATATAAGTGTTATATTATAGTCAATTGAAACTCATCTTCGCAAAAATTTGTTAAACTATTTTCTTCATGAAATAATTAAATTTGTGATGTTGCTGAAAATACTACAAAATGTTTAGAGAGATATTTCTCACTGAGAAGAAAGTCCCTGTGAATATTTTTATTGTTATTAGTGTCATGATGGTTCTCTGGAATCTACTAATCCCATATGACCTGGTTATACAAATATGCCTAAAACAAGTTAGTTTGCATCTGGTTAGTATTCTAGTCTGTAAAGACTAGCAATGTGTTCTGATATTGAGTTTCTCTCAGATCTCTTAGGTATTCATTTACCTGGAAAGATTAAACAACAACAAAAAAAAGCCAATATAGCATTCTTAGTTTCAAGGCTGGTTTTATAAAATAATCTCTTTAGCTCAATTTGTATTTCACTCCCACTGTGAATAGCCATAGACTTGTAAACAACAAGCTTTGCATGAATTATACAGAGTAAAAAGGAGATGTGATCAGGCATCACACACAGGGGGGTGAGCACATGTGTACTTCTTAAATCAACTCAAAGGGCAAGAGAAAAGCAATACTTACATTTTTGCAGATGAATAGCTTGGAGAGATTATATAACCTAGACAAGATCATTCTTGAGCGTTAAAACAAAGAAGTATTTAATATTTTTTAAGGTCTTGCTTTGTATTTTACCTCAGTTATCCCTATCAATTTGTCAGTTTGGGAATATCAACCACTACTGCAGCAGCTGACACATTCTGAGCCCTTCCGTTTGCATTTCCTTTAATTCTCACAGTCACCCTGTGGGTAGGTGTTCACCACCCCTTCTCAGGTTGAGGAGTATGATGCTTCTTCATGCATGGTCCCCAGCCAGCAGTGGCTGTGCTGACTCTAGAGCCCCATTCTCCCTGTCTAGCAGATGGCCTCTAGCCTCATATAGTATTTTCTCATCTATAAAGTGACAGAAAAGGGATTTTAAACGAGGGGGGGAGGGAGAAGGGCATTTTAAATCAAATATTTAAAAATTATCTATACCAGATAGTTATTTTTGAAAAAGAAATCTTACTTTGAAACAAACACACACACCCCTCACCTAATTTTAGTCCTGCTTCCAAGAAACAGTAACTTTGGAAAAAGTTTTGTTCAGAATGCTAAATAATGTGCTTTTAAAAAAATATTTTAGTGTATCCACTTAACCTTTGTTTTCTAAGGTAGCTCACTTCTAACTTCCCTTCCCCTTTCTGCTCCATATGGTAACATCACTGGTTTCTATATTTTTATTGTTTACCTTTGTAACAGTAAGTGATCTTCATAAGCCTCCCCATCTTTTTCTCTGCCATTTTTAAAGTTAAGTGCACTGGCAGCCCTACCCTTCTTTATTTTTTTCCACTTCGACCTTCAGACTGTTGTGGGTCTTTTGTTAACTACCAAGGTTGTTAACCGTTCTCTTATAACTATAGTTAAATTGTTCTTGCCTTGTGCATGGGTTGTTTCACAAAGTTTAAAAGAAATAAAAGTTGACATTATTATGGCTTCACCCAGAACCAAATAATGGGCTATGCCTAAGTTTATTGCTTTTTGGTTCCAATGTCATGACTTATTTTGTAAAAGGAAACTATTCCTAACATTGAGTACAGTGTATTCTTTTTTTGTGTACAACATAAAACTCATACCAGTTTTTTTTTAATCTGGATACTTTTCAAACTTGTTTTATTTTTAATTGACACATGACTGTCCATTTTTTATAGTACAGTGTGATGTTTTGACACATGTATACATTGTGTGATGCTCAAGTCAAGGTAACAGCCTTACCTTAAACATTCATTATTTCTTTGTGATGAGAACATTCAAAATCTTCTGTTTTGAAATATGCAACACATTGTTGTTAACTCCAGTCGCCCAACTGTGCAATAGAACCCCAGTGATGTGTTCCTACTGTCACCTTGTACCCGTCATGCTAGCTTACACTCTGTTCTTTCCCCTGAAGTCGTTTTGTGGCCCTGCTTGCGTTGGGAGGAAATGTCTTACCCACTGTGTCCCCACCATCTCCCGGCTTCTTTCTTATTCTTTTTGCTGAAAGCCACTTTATTTCATAACGTATCTGAGGGGTTCTTCTCTGTTTGAACTGTGCCTTTCCATACTGCTTTCTGCTTCTTTTTTCCTTCTCTTCTAGACCTTTTTTCTTCTCTTTGGCTTTTCTGTCTTTATATCCCCACTTTCTCAGTCCACCAATTCCGTGTCTTTCTCCCCAGTGACCTCCCTCTCAGAGCCTCCCAGCCGCCTGCCTCTCCCTGGACTGGTGGTCCCCTGGGCTGCTGCAGAGCTGCCATCTTGGAGCCTACCTTCACTCTCCTCCTGGATTTCTCCTCCTCTCTTTGACCCCATGGCAGGAAGGGGCCGCAGGACTTCCCTTCACCACAGCTGCTCACTCACAGCTGATGCCCTCTAACTGAGAGCTTGCCCCCCGGCTGAGTGGTCAGGAAATGATCTGAGGATGACCCCTTGGGCCAGAGAAAACCTGTTTCTAGGAGCCACTTACCTACAAGCCAGTTATCTCCCCATCCCCTTTTCTTCTTTTGGCAGTACTGGGAACTGAACTCAGGAGGGCTCTACCACTGAGCTATACCCCCAGCTGTTTTTTAATTTTACTTTGAAATGGTTCTGCTGAAGCCAGCCCTGAACTTTCGATCTTCCCACCTCAGCTTCCCAAATTGCTAGATTACAGGTGTGCACCAGTATGCCCAGCCATCTACTCTAATTTTGTACACTTTGCTTGAGTTCCTCAATGATGGTGCTGAGTCCATTTAAAGGAAGATTAGGAGGAAAGGCAATAGTAACCCTTCAATATTATTGTTCAAAAAGCTTCAATTCAAACTCAATTAAAAAGAAAATAGTCTCTGAAGCTCTAACTCAATGGGAGAGCACTTGCCTATCATGCACAAGACCGTCCCCCACCACACACACAAAAAAAGAAATCTGATAAAAATAAGCAAAGGCAAGAAAAAGGATGATGATTCTAAGAAGTCATTACATTCTTCCCCATCCCCATTCATCAAAAATTGTATAACCTAATTAAAATTCTAAACCCCTTATAAGGTTTTTAATTACTTGCTAAAGCTATTGGCCAGATGGTTAAACATAATAAAAATAATAACACTCTGAGAGGAATGAAGAAAATGTTATCAAATTGAACAGGGGAGAGGGAGAGTAATCTGAGAACATTACATTTAGATAGATCGCAAAAGCACTGCTCCTTTTAAAAAAAGTGATTCTTGTAGCATGAGAAGTCATTTGACAAACTTCATATCATGCTGCTTATTTGCAGCTCTGACTTGAGGTAGGTTACTAAACCGCAGGAATACGCATGACTTTTCACTATGGATTTAAGAGTAAAAAAAAATGTTTGCTTTTACTTCCTAGAAGAGGGACTCAGACCTTCATGTAATTACAAGGCCACTGAAGTAGAAATGAGCTTAGAAGGGACAGAATTATGACAAAGGGAATATCTCTTGCCTTTGTCCTACTGTGTGTACCAGGGTTTTGACTGTCTGTCTCTCATACACACACAGACACACACACACACCACCCATCTCTGGTTCATGTATAAAAAGGTTTCTGTGGCTCCTAACTCAGGAAGACAGGGAAGGCTGTGCCGGGGCCTGAGCCCAACCTTCACAGAGGCCTGTATCTGGTTTGCACTGTGGGCAAGGACCCTGGAGGGCATGCATTGGTGCCTCACAGTAAGATCCCATCCTCCTCAGCTAGGAGCAGGCAGCAGCGGCTGTCCAAACAGGTCTGCTGAGGAGAGACCCGGATGGGTGCCATGGTGCCGTCACCCACTGCCTTCTGTAACAGCAGAGGTTTCCTCTTTTTGATTCAGGGCTTTTACTACTAATTAGATGTTAGTCTTCCACATTTGCTCAAAGCCTGGGCTTTTGATATTTTCTTTCTGACCCTCCAGAATGCAGTTGGTGCTATAGTTTTCTCCCTCACCTGAACATACTGGGAACATGACATCCAGCTCAGAGACCAGTGCAGCTCCACTGGCTGCACCTTCTCGGTATGCTGGTATCTACAGGAAAGGATGGGGCAGATGTTATTTTTTGCCACTTGGTGTAATATGGAACGTGGCCCAAGCAACAGTAGCTCTTGACATTACTGTTTAACAGTTTCACACCTGATAAGTGTGGAGTACAATTCAGTCTGAAACTGTATATTTCATGTACTTTTATAGTAAACTGTGCTAATTAGAAGCCAGAGTCTAGCAAATTGAAAGACAGTTTTAGCTAAAAGCAAAAAAAAATAAAAATAATAATTATAATCTCTTCCTGATCATGACAAATGCTTCAGGATATAGTTAACTATCCCTGTCTCCCAAATGTAAAAGTGGCTTTAATAGAAGAATTATTTAATAACCAGTTTTCTGGAAAATTTATGGATATGGAATTGTTTGCCCCTCTAAAACTTAGAGTCAATGAGAAGCAAAGCATTATTCAGAGGTTGTAGATATCCTAGTAAGGTCCTTGAAGGGCAAAAGTAATGTAAAAGGCACTTAACTAATGATAAGCTCCATTTCTTCCTCTCTCCTTGCATTTATGTAAGATGGTTGGGCCTTCAGGACAAATTTCTGATGATGCTTCAGTGCATAAAATTAATGAAAACCCAGGCAAACTTCTAAAAGGAATGCATTAAGGGCCAGCTTGTGAAATGTAAGCTAGTTCCCTTGCAGTGTGATATTCCCTGATTTTTTGTTGTTGTTGTTGTTCATACTCCAAATTGCTTTTCTATTATTAGGAGGGCAAGGAAATCATTTCCAGCCATGTAGTGATGACCTGATCTATGCATTGAACAAGGAGGTTTCCTGGTGGGGTTGGGGAATAGCACATATCTGGGTGGTGCCAGTTGAACTCCTTGCATTTCAAAGCCAGCCTTTCTGCTAGCATCACAGTCCTGGAGTCCTAGATCAGACTCAGGTGATCTTTATTTTGTTGGCTGTTAATATCACAGTTGGCCCCAGTGATGCTTGCGGCCTAGAATGACATGGCCATAAAAGTGTGCACCCTGTGTGGCTCTGATTCCTAGTTAGGGGTCAGGCAGCCAAGAGACAGTGGGTAGCTTCTGTCAGTTACAAGGCAGGCCTTGTTCCTCACATCTGCCACTGTGAGAGAAGCACATCCAGGCAGTGTTCTTGAGGCCTGGGACTTGTAGGGTTTGTAGACTCTAACTCAACCACAGGGTCTGAAGTAAAAGTGAATCAAGTATTCTCAGAATTTTGTAGAGAAGTTAAGTCTTGCTCTAGTTTGAGTAGCTCACTCCCCCTCATGAGAAATGAAGTCATCCACAGCAGCTACCCTTCTGTTTTCTTCCTCAGGTTTTCCTTGCTTTAGCTTCTGAGTATAAAACAGAAAAAATAGTGTGGACACAGTGAGGATGAATTGCTCTGAAAAGCATTTTGAGTTCCTGAGAAATAAAGTGAGAGTCAGAAACCAGGTCTGATCCATTTTGGAGATCTGATCCAGGACAATTTAACCCAGAGTGTAGCACCTTGCAATCACTCACTGACTCTTTTTGCTGATTCGATGAAACGGTTTTAGCAAGTGATAGCACTATTAAGCCTTATTGATGTTTCCTTGAGAAGACAGAGCTCTGGCCATGCTGTAAGAAGTGTGGAATCAGCCAATTATGTGAAAGTGATTTCCTTCAACTGCAGTGAGGGATAGTCACTCAGCCTCAAAAATATAGCCCATTCCCTGGCCTCTAGTCCAATGCAGACAGAAGCCACATGCAGAGTGGTTAAAACAAGAGACTCAGAAAATATTTTCATGGTTCAAATCTCTGCATGAAGGGGGATGAGGTTTCCTAGTGAGAATTTTCCAGGACCTGAGGCCTGCCTGCCATGCGGGAAGGTCAGCAGTTTGGGGCTCGGTCTGTCCCAGATTAAACATGTTGGCCATGCATGTTTCCCACATCCTCAGCATCAACTTGTGAAATTCCCCATGTGTTGTTTCAGAGGAGGGATTTTTACCCCCATCACTGTGTGCTTAATTCTGATGGCTCTAGCTTTGTATGGGGAACTTCTGTGAGACTGCAGGAGAGAAGAGCCTACAGCCTCAAGGCGCTTGCTTTCCAGGAAGGAGAGAAGCAAGTACTGTTATCACAATGTGATGCAGAATTGATGCTAGAAGCTCCCCACAGAGGGAGTTGGGATTGCACATGAAGGAACCCTGTCAAGGAGTCCTGTCTTGAGGAATATGTGGATAGGAATTTGGTGACAAGGATAAGAGGTAGAAAAGAAAGAGGGAAAGCCTGGGGTGGCTTTAGAGAGCAGCGAATTTCCAAGGGCTTAGACCAGAAGGAGGAAAGAGGCCCAGCTTGGAGAGCCCTGGATGTCACCTCTAGAGTTGTAGACTCTTCTTATCCTTTTAATTTTATATAGTAAGTATGATGACTATTTTGCCCAGACAAATATTGTGAGAACAGAATAAATTTTTTCCCAGAGAAGCTGAAAGTGGGGGTATAGCTCAGCGGTAAAGTGCTTGCCTATTATGCCCAAGGCCCTGGGTTCAGTCTCCACCACCACAAATAAAATATAACAGGAAGTTAATTTTTTCTTATTTCTGAAAACAGTGCAATGATAAGTGAAGTAGTTGAGAGGGTCCGATACCCTTTTGGCTCCAAGGTGGATACCAGCCTCAGTATACTATAGATTATCACCTCCGGTTTGACAGACAGGCTTAACAACTATAGACCAATTAGTCCAACTTCCTCAGACAAAATAAATGTAGCATGTTTCTGGTATGTGGATCATCAATTATGTCTAAATGCTCTGTGTTATTGATTTGGCTTAGCAGTGCCATCTTATGCCTTAAGGGTTTGTTTTATCTGATCGCAAATATTCAACATCAGTTAATATTTTATGAAACTTGATCATAACTTGAGGCTAGGAATAGGATAGAAACCATGGCTATGGCAAAGACAATTTTGCTACACTCAGGACAGCTGAGACCAGAAACACAAACCCCTACTGAGCACAAATCCCATTTCCTGTATTGATGTTTCTATGGGCAATAGTGAGTTTTGACAGATATTCTCATTATTTATATAATCACTTTCCTCCAAGGACCATATTAATCAATGTTATATTCTCACAGACATTTACAAAGTGATTATTTACATCCCAGGTATGATCTAAGAGCTTTACAAATATTGTCATTTAACCCACATAATCACCATTTGAAGTAGATTCTGTTTTTATTATTCCTGTTTCACAGAAAAGGGAATCAAGACACTTAGTGGTCCCAAGGTCATATAGATGGTATTCATTGCCATTTGAATAGACTGGTGAATTAAAGTGGGTTGTTTGATGTCTCTGGAGTGGAAATGGATTAAAAACTTGCCGGAGAATATTGCATTCTATACTTTGCGGCACGATTCTGTTCTTGGACCATTTTAATTGAGCTCATTATCCATAGTTTATGTCAGTAGTTATCTTTCAAGAAACTTTCCTCCCCTCCCCCCAGGTCTTTCTTCCTGATGGCTTGACTCTCCCCTTCCTTATCAGTCCAGGGAATGGCTGGACCAGAGGTGGCAAGAAACATACATTAGGAGATAGTACAGATGGAATTAAATTCCATAGCTTAGAAATAGAACTATTCTTTAGGGAAATTAGGAGTCAAATCAACTTTCAAGGGCCAATACTGGATACCAGTCACCATGTATGACGTTAAAGTAGGAAAATGTATTCTGAGTCCTACATAGCCTTTGGGCAGGCACTATCTATGTTTAAGAAGCTCATATCATCTAAGCACATGTGGTGGAAATCTGTTCCACATCTGTTCCATTTTGACTCATTCTTGACTTCATTGTTTTGTGGAAATACTAAATTTAGGGACATTGCACTCCTCCTAGTAGCCATTGATTCATCCAGAGTTTTATTTTCAAGTGGAGGTTCATGGTTGACACATCACACCACTATTGGGGCAGGTTATACATTCAGCAGTTTTCCTTTCTGGTTTTCTCCACAGACGTGTCTTCCCCACAGCATCGATCTTCTACCAAGATGAAGCCTATAGAGGAAGGGGTGGAGGATGATGACGAGGTCTTTGAACCAGTGTCTCCAAACACATTGAAAGTTCATCAGCTGCCTTGATCAGAATTCAACTTACCCAGGTGGAAACTGTCCTGAAGAGATCATGAGAAAATACCAGCACTTTTTCATGGCTTTTAGATTATTCTACTTCACTGCACTAAAGCTGGCACAGTCTGAGGGCAGGAAAGCGAGAAATGGTCAAAGATAGAAAAGTCATTTTTCCTGTCCTTTTTATTCGTCAGCTTTTTTAAGTTTTATTGAGCCTTCTGTACTAAACCTCGTTCTATTTTGAGATAGATATTTTCACAGTATTTTCTAGATACAGCATAGTATTGTTTTAACTGTTAAAATCTTAGGGCTCCAGTGCAAATGCTTTTTCACTTATTTTTCCAAGTTGCATCTTATTTTCCTCATGGAGAATTTTTTTTTCTCTACCATGGCAATCTAAAATAGGTTGTCCATTTGATAATTTTAATAAATGATATAAATTGAAATTAAGGGTGAGGTCATGTTAGAAAGCAGGGAATGGTTTGCTTTGCTCAATTGATTTTTTTATGGGAAATTTTAGAGAAAGATGCAATTCGACTGGTTTTCTTTTTCTCCCAGGCTAGAAGTGTTCCTTCACTAGATTACATTACTCATTTGAGCACTGTAAATAGCTCCATAATGACCAAACTCATCTGAGTGAACTCACATTGCCCTTATATTATGCCATGTATCTGCTGGTCTGAAACCTGAAGCTGGAATGATAATAAACAGAAGCATTTCTGAGCTCAGCATCATATTCAGCTCAACTCGGCCTCCTTGCAATTTGGAGCCATCTTGCACCAAACCACTGGATATAGAAATGCTTTACTTGCAGGGAATTGAGGGAAGTCAAGTGGCTGAGCAAGGTCCACGGGATAAGGTAGTGGAGGTCAGCTTCCTTCTTTGGTCTGCTTCTGGAGTGTCATGTTGTTCTCTAGAGGCCAGATACTCAGTCCCAGAGCTGTGGACTATGAATGCAGCTGTGGGGTACATGGTTCACCTCAGGTCATGCTATGGATGCCCACCCAACCTAGAGGGCCTCTGGGGGCCTTGATTCCACATCTCACCTTTCTGCTAGAATCATATTTCAGCCAACAGTTATATTTGGCTGGTGGGAAATGACTTGCTTAAATAGTCTGGTTATTGTGTCTGTGGCACATGGCCAGGCCACTCAGTTGAATGAGGCCCGTTGATTGGCTATGCTAGTTGCATCCCATTCATGTTCATTTTTTTCTTACTTCCTAGAACCATCCCCATCACATTAAATAGCTAAGCAAAGTTCCAAATGAAATTAGCTTCAGGTGAACCGAGCCCAAAACAGTATCTCTTGCCATGAGGTGACTTCTGTTAGAGAACTAAAGGAAATGAGCCAGTCTAGGGCCACCTCATTTTCCTACATCCATTTCTTTGAAGCTAGGTATTTTATATTTCACTTGAGTTAAATTTACATGCTAGGTCACTCCTTGAGGACATTGACAGCTCCAGCTGTGTCCTCTAGCTCCTGACACCTTTATCAAATACTAGCTCATTCATGTCAGAGTGAAAGGGCCGACTTCTCTTTACTAGTATGGCAGTCTCTTCAGTGTTTTAAGTTAAGAATTTATTTTGGAGAAGTGAAGCCGTGGTGAATGGTGTACTTGGCCTTGGCTTTAAGATTGGAGCCATCTATTAGACTGAACCATCTCTTTATGATCTGAGAGCACACACACACACACACACACACGCACGCAACTATGATGTGATCATGTAGGTGCTGCTTTCTTTTAACCACTGGAGTGAGGTCAGGTAGTGCATTTAGTTTACACATGCATAAGACTAATTTGCAAAATCATTCTGTAGAGTAATTAGATATGACATCCTTCCCTGAGGACAAAGTAATTTTAGATTCTGCTGCAGCTACATTTTAAATGTTCTATGGATCCATGGAAACTTGTAGTTTTCTTACCCTGACCCATCTTCTGACTAGCTCATCTCACTTTGTTAACCCCAAGTGACAGAGAAGGTCATCTCTAGTGAACAGCCTTGTTGTGTTTTGCAGGTTATTTTCTATAGTGCTGGGAGCAAAACTGTTTTTAAAGCACACTGCTAAAAGTAGGTGATATAAAAAGAAAAGAAAATTTACTGTTTTGCTAAGGTGTGTATGTGTGAAAGAGACAGAGAGAGAGAGGCTCTCTAGATAAGACTGTAATGTCAAGGTAGAAGAGCCACTTAGCCTGAATAGAGAACATGAAACTATTTTTAAATGCACACTGCCAAGGAAAACAATGAGATTCAGAGAAAAGGAGCCTTAAGCAAGCCATTGAATAGGCCTCCCATATGGACTTGACTGCAAGTTAGCAGATAAGAAAACAGAAAAGAATATCAAGTGTAAAACCTCCTATGGATGACTTTAAATTCATTCATATAAACGAACAACTGTATCTTTGTGTAACACATAAATACATAGATAAAAACATGTTTGCTGCCAAAGTCCCCAATAGGATGCTTCCAGTGTTTTTGGCATTTACTTAGCTGTGTGATCAATGTTCTGAAAATGGCCTGAAAAAATTATTCTATATATAACCCTGAATCTATATTTAAATATAGCATCGAGTCAGTTGTATGAATCTAGAATGTAATTATACTAGAATCTGTCATTTAAAATATTTTGAGATCCCTCCGAAATATTTATATTTATAAAAAGAATAAGATAGCAAAGATACTATATAACTCCTCTATGATGTTTATCTAATATCTTAAATTAGTAATAATGGGTGCTATATGATTATATTTCAGTCACTCTCCTTGGTTTTTTGGAGTCTTTTCCATTTCTCTCATCACTCAGTTTCATTTTAACCATGGGTCACATTTTGTGCTAGGAGCTACCAGTTTCTGCCTCTTAGGTCCTATCATGGCCCCAAAGACAGTCATTTGACTGCTGTTCCTTTATGGAAAGCTGATGTAACCTACACACTGCCATGTCCCCAGTACACCCAGATAAAGAGGCAGGTGCCTGCAGTAAAATTCCATGCTACTGTGTGGTGGCTCCCAGCCAACCACATGGCCTCAGCCTCAACCCTTGGGAAAGTGATCTCTTCCTCCTTGCAAACCCCAAGGTGCAGCTCCAAGGATTTGCTTTTTTTTTTCTTCCCCCTTTAATTTCCCTGGTCATTTCTTAAGCTACTGTATAGAAACCTTTGACCCTGCTACACCTCGGTTTCCTCTCCCTTTTCCCTTCCCAACCCTGGTTTTCCAACCTCATTTTCTAACTGTTACCAACTAGAGCAATTAGAATTCCCACCTACTCAACTCAGAGTAGCAAGGATTCAGTGGGGTGTTATGAGGGGACTGGGGGCCGAGGCATATGCACTGCCCTGATTCTACTCCTCCAAAGACAGCTCTCACTGACGTAGCCATGATTGACCACAGAGCCCAACACCTTGGGTGTAACACTGGTGTGTCATAAACTCAAGAAGTCTGCGTCTAAGTACTATTTGCAGGGTTTTCTGTTATCCTTACAACATAGTTTTAAAATACGTGAGGATTTTATGAGTGCTTTATACAGACACATTATAGCAAAGTGTTTTTAGGTACCATTTACATTGATAACATTATAATAAGAATATGTTATGTCTGAATACAGACTTATTGTTTAAAATGTCTTCATATATTGCTACTCGATCAAATAAATTTCTTAGAAAATGTGCATGTTTTTTTATTTCACTCCTCTTACAAATGACTTGTTTAGTGTTTGATTCACTTACCTCCAGAGGTTATGGGAATCGCTCTGATTTAGATAGATGGTCTGAGCACAGTGACAAAAGTGATGCTCTTGGGTCAGTGTCACAATTTCAAGGTGGGTCTGCCATCTTGGTTGCCTGAAAGGTAGAAGGCCACAGGCAGCAGAGACAGTGTTGACTGGATGCAGCACCTGAGAAGACTTCAAAATTTCACCACATCTGATATTCCCTTCTAGTTTCAAAAGACTCAAAACATATCAGGAGTCACATGAAGGAGTTTCAGAGAAACTTTCCCTGGATCTGTTCTGGGGTGGGCAATGGGGAACAGTCTTCTCTTGGAGAAACCCACATTTTCTTCCATGACCTCTCTGAGGTATTGGAATGGAAACTTGACAGACCACCTCTTGGCCTTCAGGAGCCAATCTCTGGCACCTAAAAAACTTGCCTCAGTCAGCTCCAAGGTTAGACTCAAATGCATTTTATAGGATAGGTGACTCAATGATCCATATCACCTAAGCCCGATGTCCAGGTTTTGGGGCCCTGAACTTCTTGCTGAGCCAACTGTAGGGTAGCTTGCCTTACCTGTCTGTGCTAAGGCCTAAGAGTTTCTGTGTGTCCACTTGTGTCTATGAACAGGCATGGATACACTCTACTATCAGGTAATATTGACAGGCCTTGGCTCTGGGTTTATGGGAACAGAGGTGGTGGTGAGGGAGAGGGACATGTCAAGGATTTCTAGTCACATTCCTGCTGATCTTTTCCTGGCTAGTGGCATGGCAGACGACCAGCTTTCAGTGAAAAGCCTGAGTATCTTCTTCATGCTGCGTTTTTGAGGGGCCTTTGGAATAGTGGAGAGATGTCAAGTAGGCAGCTGGATACCCAAGTTTGGAACTCAGTGGAGAGGTCTTGGCTGAAGATCCAGATTTCAAGCTGAAGATGGCACTATGAGCTTGACAGCTTCCAAATACACAAAGATTATTTTGGGAAGGTGTTTATTTTTCCCCTAGTGAATAAATGAATAATATTTAACGAACAAGTAACTTTTTGATCTTTTATTTTGAAATGTGTTAAAAATCAAAGATATACATAACTCAGAGAGCCAGCATTTTTAAACAGTTAACACATGATGTTGTAAGGTCATGTAAGAGGGCAAGGTCCTGTGGTAGCTAGAACAATGTAACAGCACAAGCAGGTAGTGTGGTTTCAGGTTCCACATTGCAACTGACCTTTCAGAACTCTCACTGGTAGACTTTTCTTGTGGCATTAAGAATATCCACAATTAGCCGGGCACAATGGCACATGCCTGTAATCTCAGCAGGTTGGGAGGCTAAGGCAGGAAGATCACGAGTTCAAAGTCAGCCTTAGCAACTTAGCAAGGCCCTAAGCAACTTAACAAGATCCTGTCTCTAAATAAAATATTAAAAAAGCTGGGGATATGGCTCAGTGGTTAAGCACCCTGGGTTCAATCCCTGGCACCCCCCCCCCCCCAAAAAAAAGGAATATCCACAATTGCCTCTAAGGTTTATTAAAGTCTCTTCCCTTTTCCAAAGTCTATTTCAGGCCATATTTTCTTCATATACTTCAACCAAAACACCATACTGCATCATACTGAATGCAAAGCAGATGTGAGAATCCAGTTCTGTCTTCTATTAAGCCAGACTTTTTAAAGAGTTGTAAAAATATAACACAAAGTCACTCTATAAAGATATAACACAAAGTTTTTCTTTAGTTTTCTATAATATTTTTCAAGACAAATGTTCTTTAGTATATTCTTTTTTAAATGAAATAATATCATTCTCTAAGCACCTCCAATTCTGGCCTCTGTCACCCTCACCTGGTTCCCGCAATAGAACCCCAACTTTTCCCTCAGCCTCTGACTTCATGTTTGCCAGTCAACCTTTGTGCAGGTGCCAGAGTAATCTGAAAAATTTCAAGAAGGCCAGGTTCAATGGTGCACACACATAATCCCAGCAGCTTGGGAGGATGAGAGGAGGATCTCAAGTTCAAGGCCAGCCTCAGCAACATCAGAGGCACTAAGCAACTCAGGGAGACCCTGTCTCTAAATAAAATACAAAATATGTCTGGGGATGTGGCTCAGTGGTCAAGTGCCCCTGAGTTCAATCCCTGGTACCACCCCCACCCCCCGCAAAAAAAAGAAAATTTGCAAAGAGATGAAAACCTTTTGATGGGGCCTCCTTACATAAGAGAAAAGCCTATGTTTTAGGCACTGCCCCTATCCAGTCATCCCTCTTCCTGCACACCAGGCAAGCAAGCAGTGACTTTAGTCTCCGAGTTCAACACACTCCAGCCCACCTGGGCTGGAAATGCCTGCTCTTCCCCCTCCAGCAGGGTCCATGATAAGCTTCTGTGTCTCCCAATTCTCCCAGTTACATGCTGCACTTCTGGAGAGTTAGCCTCCCCCCACTTCCCCCTCTGCTGCCACGGATGCACACCCACAGCGTGGCTTTGTGTTATAGCTGGTTCTTATCAGAACTTTCCACACCTGCAGATTTAACCCACCCTAAATCAAAATATTGGGGAGGGGGTTGTGTTTCTACTGAGCATGTATAGATTTTTTTCTTGTTATAATACCCTAAACAACACAGTATAATCGCGTTCATAACATTTCATTGTATTAGATACAATAAGTAATCTAGAGACGATTTAAAGTATACAGAAGGTGGTATGCAAAATAGGGATGCAGTTTGCATAAGGCACTTGGGCATCTGGTGGGACCCTGGAACTAATCCACCACAGGCACTGGAGTGACTGCATAGCCACAGCAGGGGCACATCTGCTTAGGTTCTAAAGGTCACTTCAGCTCCTTGTTGAATTTAACAAAACTTTCTTTCACTTAAGCCCTCTATTTGAACATACAACAGTTCTGAAAAAGTGGCTGAGCAGGCATTGATGTCTCCTTTCTAGAAGGGAGAGAAGCACAGAGAAAATAAATGACTGGCCTAAGGTCACATGGCTGGCAGGTGACACAAGTAGGACCCAACACCTGGTTGGTCTGGACTCTTTTCCACTTCCACCTTACAACTTGGAAATCCTTGTTTGTTCCAATGGTGTTTTTACTTTAAGGCCTGATTCTCATTGCATTTGGGGGTCATTTTTATTTTCACAGTTCCAGCACTGTCTGTGCCCACTTCTTCTTGGTTCCTGTGTCACTGGATCCTGGATGGTTGATGCTGCATTAATTATTAACTTGCTATTTATTGGGACAAACTTATCCTCAATGACTTTCAAGGTCTCCCAGCTCTCTTCTTCATCCTGTCATGAAAAAATTCACCTCCTTCTGTTGCTAAAAGCGTGGTCCTTGTCCCCGATGCCAATCCAATAGTGGGGACAGAGTTTTGAGAAAAAGGAAAAAGATGGTTTATTGCTTTGCTAGCAAAGGAGAAACACAGGGGACTCCTGTGCCAAAGGCTATGATTCCGCCCATCAGCAGGAACAGGGGGCTTTTATAGAGGTGTTTCAGAGAAAATGAAATTAGGGAGGAAAGATCAGGGAAAAGTTTCGAGAAAAGAAGATCAGGGAGGAGAAGGTCATGGAGAAGGAGGTTGGGAAAAAAGAAAATAAAACATGAAAGTTTCAAAGCCACAAGGGATATAGTCAAAGCATCAAGTGAACCCCTGTTACATGTCCGGTATCCAGCTATGCCTGTCAAACTTCTTACCTGCCATTCATTCATCAAGCAAAACAATGCTATGGTACTTAGCATTGCTGGGCCAGCACCCAGGCCTGCTCCCTAGAGAAGGTAGCATCACAACTCCATATTTTTATGCTATTTTAAAACAACTCATACAGGAAGGGTACCTTGTGCCTTAAATGATTATAGCCATTTAATTCTACATATAATTATACCATTTGTGCAGAGACTGGCTGAGGTGAAAACTCAGAAGGATACAGACGTGGAACAAACCTCTGGCCCAATCTCCCAATGGGCCAGCTCCATTCTACACAAACCACCCAAACTGAACTAAACTGAAGCACAAACGGATCATGTTCATAAATGCAACCCAGCTAGGACCCCACCTTTTTCTCAAAATTCTGACCTCATTATTGGATTGGCATTGGGGACAAGGACCCCACTTCTCTGCTTCCCTCCTCTCCAGTTTTCTTAGATGGTATAAAGCTACCACCACATCTTGGTCTCAGATTCTTTCCTGAGGTTATCAAGGGGTTTGCATGCTGAAATGCACACATATTTCTACAGCGGCCTTTTCTTAGAAAAACTTAAACTATTGGCCTATGATTTGTCAGCTCATGTGAAAACGAGGGGTCCTAGTTACATTTTGCCTAACAGATTTCTCATCTATGTGGTTCACCCCGACCTTGCTTTTAGATCAAAGCGGCTCTAAAGCACAAAGATAAAAGAGACAGAATCGTGCCTCAGACTTGGCTCTAAGGTCAGATGTGTCTCTGAACACCAGCTGTCAAAATCTCTGGGGGCCACAGTATCCTATATGTACACTTTAAACTTCCCTAACATATACTTGGCTCTCAGGTTAGTCCTCATCCCCTTTCTGATTGTCAAGTTGAATCCTTAAGCCTTCTGGAATCTTGGCAACCACATCCTTATAGAGAGCCAAAGGGACAGGGAACCCTTACAAGGCCACTTCTGCTTACTGCAGAAATGGCTGAAAGCTGGGTACCTTAGCACTCCCTCACTTCTCTGGACATGTTTGACTGGGGCAGAAGAAGAGCCAATCCTCCACATCAGGCTGTGGAGATGCTCTGAGGTGGTAGAAAACACCAACCTTGATTCAATCATCTCCACGAGGTGACAAGAAGGAAGAATGTGTTTAGCTGTGGCTAGCATTTAGCACATTTTGAACTAATTCCATTGCTTATCTTCAAGTACCTATAAACTGGGAGCAGGTAGAATGGATCTGCATGGAACACCTAATGGGTATGTTTTGCCCTTAAGAAGGATGGAAAGCTGGGCGTGGTGGTACATGCCTGTAAACCCAGCAACTCAGGAGGCTAGGGGTGGGGGGAATTGCAAGTTCAAAGCTAGGAATTTTGGGCTGTTCTTGAAATAAAAAATAAAAAGGGCTGTGTGTGTAGCTCAGTGGCAAAGCACCCCTGGGAGAAGAAGAAGGAGGAGGAGAAGGAGAAGGAGAAGAAAATAAAAGGATGGAGAGAAGTTCTTGTAGAAGCAGGTTTTCAAAAATTCACAGACTTGTATTTGGCCATTAGTTTACGTTGGGAGATTGGGCAAGTCATATCTCCTATTTGGGCCTCAGTTTCACCTGTACAATAAGATTAGACCAGGTGAGGGCTCTTCCACCTCTGTGTCCCTGGTTCCAAATGAGCACATTTTAAGGACTGGAATGATCTCTCTTTGCTCCATGTGTCTCTTGTTATCCAACTGCATGAAGGTGAGGATCTTTTTTTTTTTTTTTTTAATGAGAATGATCTGGGTGATTAGACAGTCTCCCCAGCTGCCCCACCCACTATCCTGTCTATCCAAAAGAGCATTTACAACCTTGCCCTGTCCTTCACTAATGCTGTGTTGGCTTAAGGTCACATCATTATTACTATTCAGAAATATATTGGATCCTTTCATCACCAGTGTTCAACATTTTTCCTTTTAAACCATTCAAAAAAGTTTTTCAAAAGTTATCCTCAAAGCAGCTGAAAAAAAAAAAAACCCTCCAGAATAATGTTAATCAAGACTTTCCTCTGGAGAAGACAGAATTGTTGAATTTTAGAGCAAATTCAGTATGTAAATTATAACTAGTGCAAAAGTCTCAAACTGAAGTATGCATCAGAACAATCTGGATGCTCCCAGTTTGCTGGGCCCTGCCTCCAGAGTCTGATTCAGTACATCTGAGGCAGGGATCATAGATCCACATTTCTAAATTCTGATGATACTGTCATTCAGGGAGATATTATGATTTAAACATGAGGTGTCCCCCCAAAACTCATGTGTAAGACAATGCAAGAAAGTTTGGAGGTGAAATGATTGAGTTATGAGAGCCTTAATCTAATCAGTGCAAAATCCACTTGAATGGATTAACTGGGTGGTGACTATAGGCAGATAGGGTGTGGCTGAAGAAGGTGTGTCACTGGGGGCACGCCTTTGGGGAATATATTTGGTGAGTGGAGCTCTGCTTCCTGATTGCTATGCACTGAGCTGCTTTCCTCCACCACACCCTTCCACCATGATGTTCTGCCTCACCTTGAGCCTGGAGTTGTAAAGTTAGTCTATGGACTGAGACCTCTGAAACCATGAGCCAAATAAACTCTTCCTCCTCTAATTGTTTTTGTCAGGTCTTTTGGTCACAGTAACAAAAAAGCTGACTAAAACAGGAGACCACACTTTGATGGCCCTTAACTAGTCAATCTCATCCCCTTACTTGACAGGTGAGGAAACTATGGTTAGAAAAATTAAATGCAAGTGTCTTATTCTTTCTGTTCCTATAATGAAATACCTGAAGTTGAGTTAATTCTTTTTTTAAAAATTTTTCATCTTTAATGAAATGACTTTGGAAATAATGTGCATTTCCATGACACCAATACTACAGTTTTTGGAGTCACACAGTAAGATACACAGAATTACATCCATAATTACTATGAATGCCAACATTTCAAGTAGTAATTTCTGTTACATGGCAAACAAGATCAAGAAAGCAACCATCAAACAAAAGAGACCCATAGCTTCAGACAAGGCAAATCCCAGGAGAGCATATGAGAACAGCTGCTGCTTCAGCGAAGGATTTCTGGCATAACCAATGAAAAGGCTGCCAAAGACTGTTCCAATACCAGCACCAGAACCAGCCATTCCTACTGTTGCAGCACCTGAACCAATAAATTTGGCAGCAGTATCAATGTCTCCGCTGATTGCACTGGTCTGAAACTCCCTTTGGATTAGCTGACATTCACCATTCTGGGCCCCATTAAAAGCTGTAGAGCTTCTCCAGGTCTAGTCTCTGGTCAAGATAACACTGATACAGAAATTGGTCTGGAATCAGCTCGGATCAGAGCGGGGGTGCAGGTAAACATCTTAGACTCCTTGGGGCGGTGGGGTTGGAGGATCTAGGTGACAGGCGACATGACGTGGGCTCCTCTCCTGCTTTCTCTCTGCCCGGGAAGTGGCAGCGGAGGCGGCAGAGATTAAAGGAGTGGGGCCTGAGTAAGTTCTTTTTAAAAAGGTTAATTCAGAGGCGGAACGGTGACCACCAGCAGAAAAGGCCCAGTGGCCCACAGCTGAACAGAGCTTCCAATCACTCCTGTAAGGTAGGCGGGCCTGCGACCCACCAGCAGAAGAGGAGCAGCTGCCTGCTGAGAGGCAGAGCCGCCCCCTCCCCCAGCGCTGGCAAGGTAGAGGGAACTGTGACCATCCACAGAGCAGGCCCAGCGGCCTGCTGAGGGGCAGAGCCGCCCCCCACCCCCAGCGCCTGCCAGGTAGGCGGAACGGTGACCACCGGCAGAAAAGGCCCAGTGGCCCACGGCTGAACAGAGCTTCCAATCACTCCTGCAAGGTAGGCGGGCCTGCGACCCACC
>NW_025999842.1:24833053-24835449 GCF_001458135.2 Marmota marmota marmota | reverse complement strand
TGGAGGATGGGAAAGGCAGCGGAGCACAACAGACACTAGGATGGCAATTTGTAAATCAATGGATGTGTAACTGATGTGATTCTGCAATCTGTGTATGGGGTGAAGGTGGGAGTTCATAACCCACTTGAATCAAAGTGTGGAATATGATATGTCAAGAAATTTGTAATGTTTTGAACAACCCACAATAAAAAATTAAAAAAAAAAAAAGAAAAAAAAAAAAGGTTAATTCAACTCACAGTTTTGGAGGTCCAAGGGTCATAGGACCACATCTGGTAAGGGCCTCCTTACTGGTGGGGATTCTGCAGCACAGGGCAGCACATGGCAAGTCAGAGCCAGCTTGCTAGCTCAGGCCTCTCTGCTTGTAGAGGAACTAATGCAATCCTGGAGGCCCACCTCAGGCCCCATCTAGTTCTACTCACTTCCCAAAGGCCCTACCTCCAAATACTATTAAGGGATGAAGAACAGGTGGATCAAGTTTCCAACACCTGACTTCCCACAGACACGTCCAAACCAGGCACCAACTAAGGCTCGAACCCAAAGATTTCCTGTTCACAGACCAGAGCTTTTGTTGGCACTGTTACCAAAAGCTCAGTCCTTGTCCCTGATGCCAATCCGATAATAAGGACACGGTTTGGAGAAAAAGGAAGAAGTTTTATTGCTTTGCAAGCAAAGGAGAAACACAGGGGACTCCAAAGTTGGAGTCTCCAGCTGCCCCACCCTGCTATCCTGCCTACCCAGAAAAACATTTACAAGCTTGTCCTGTCCTTCACTAATGCTGTGTGGGCTTAAGGTCATATCATTATCACTATTCAGAAATGTATTGGGTCCTTTCATCACCAATATTCAATGTTTGCTTTTAAACCATTTAGAATTTCTCAAAAGTTATTCTCATGTGATCGTGTTATCCTGTTCATGGAATGTGATTTGCCCATCAGCAAGACCAGGGGGCTTTTAAAGGGGTTATTCAAAGGCTACATTGTCGCGGGCCAGCCATGGGCTGTGTTGTGTGAACTATGAGCATTTGAGTGTATGAGAGGAGTGGCCTGGTGTTGCGTGCTCTTTGAGCCGTGCAACACACGTGTGCACTTTCCTCTTGCTCTGCCTGTGTTCCCACACAGCACCTGAGATGAGTGTCAATCTTGCCAAGATGTCAATCAGTCTACTGACCACAAGACATCATGAAGCTAGACTCAACCCCCAGAAACCTGACCCTTTGCCTTATTTGGAAAGAACATTCCATGGAACCTCCCTCTGTGTCCCCACTCTTTCCAACAGATGCCTAAGGTTGTGAGCCGTCACTGGACCCCAAGAAAAAGGTACTTCCAGTGTCTATGTAGTTATTTCATGCCAACCCAAATTCACCTGGAGTGACCCTGAATGATTTAGGTGCATGTTGCAGCACTACATTCCACCTGTTATGTGTTAGAGTTGTAATTCACTTGTTAATTTGGGAGCTAGATAATTCTGAGGTCTTCTGGTGCCATCCCAAAAGTCTGGGTTACTTTGTTCCTTTGTGTGTGCTCAAGGACAGATAATTCTGCCTTAATAGGGGAAGAAAGGTAATCCTCTTCCCCTGAGATTAGGGAGGGGGAGAGAATAGGGAGGAGCAGGGAGACAGGAAGAGAAAGAAATATATGTCTATTTTAAAAGTATGTTGCAGTTAGTGGCTTGGGAGGCTGAGGCGGGAGGATTACGAGTTCAAAGCCAGCCTCAGCAAAAGCGAGGAGCTAAGCAACTCAGTGAGACCCTGTCTCTAAATACAAAATAGGGCTGGGGATGTGGCTCAGTGGTCAAGTGCCCCTGAGTTCAATTCCCGGTACCCACCTCCCAAATAAGTTGCAGTGACAGAGCAGCAAGGGCTACATTCAAATCATAAAGTGGATCACTGTTACAGCACTAGGTCAGGGGTTCCCAAACTTTTCATAGAAGAATTACTCAAGGAACCAGTTAAACTTCTAGCTCCAGGAACTCATGCTGGGAATAGTGTTTCTTAACTCTGGTTGCATGTTGAGATCAGATTCTGATGCAATTTATCTGGGCATCAGGAGCCCTAAAGGCTTCCCAGGTGATTCAGATGGGTAGTGAATGTGAGACGCTCTGGTCCGGAGTAACGTGCAGGAGCCTCCCCTCATGTAGGCACACCAGGTGATGTGAGTGAAGCTGCTGGCCAGCCTGGACTAGGCAGGCTAGTGCAGTCAGGGACGGTCCTACCTCCCCCTAGGGGAAGCACAGTGGAGCAGGAGTGTTAGAGTGAGTTTGCAGAATGACTAGGAATGAGTGGCATGGATGCAAACATTTGGACCAAAGCAAATGTAGGCAGTCTCATTGGCGGGAAATTTTTATCTTTTTAACTCTCATAGTTACTTTTTTTGGCTCTCTTTAGCTTCCCCCCCCCC